>NW_018108334.1:111252-140687 GCF_000183805.2 Loa loa | reverse complement strand
AAAGTACCAGAGATATAATGGTAATGCTTTCGTGATCAGATGTGGCTAGTAATGTAATGATAATATTTTCTGCCATTAACATGTTTTATCAAGTTGTTGTTGGCATTTTATGATAACTTCAAGTTTCAGACTAAGAAAACCTGTCGTTTACAGTATACTCCACGAGCACGAAGAATGAAATATGGAGATGATTTGTTATCCAACATCGGTTAGTCATATTTTTTTTGCTGAATTTAAATGTGTATTTCAAGTACTGTATATCATGGCACGTAAATATATTGAAAATTTTTGTCATCTGTGCTAGAAACAATGATAAGCTAGTAGGGATAGGTGAAAGAAATTCATTAGTTTTATTGCAGATGAAGAAGAAATTGCAAGCACCTCATCAAAAGATGCAAAAGGACAGACAGCTAGTGACAGCACAAACATATCATCAGGTGATGGGCGCCCCGCATCGCAATCTCGCCGTAAGCAAGATCTCTCAACAATCCGCGAAAATAATGATGAAGTTATGGTATGTTGATTGTTTGTTAGTTGCGGGACAAGTTATTTGTGGTAAGTAAAATGTTTTGGTAGCGCAACTAACAACGTCTGCTTGACACTTATTTTTGTTGATTTGTTGTTTAATATACGCTTAATTTGAAGTTCAAATCAGCTTGCAGTAAACTTAAGAAGTTAATGAATTGCCTCCATTTTTTTTGATATTTTTCTTTAGATTGTGCGTTATTCAAACGGTGAAGCATCTCTCCCGAAGGATCTCTCTGAGATTCCTGTTTACCTTACTGAGACACAACGTGATTTATTTTTCTCATTTATCCGTCCTGCTTCCCCTTCAAGTGATGGCGCATCAAGTGCTCATAAGTGCATGCAATGCGGTGACATTATTGCGAATATATCGGTGAGTCTTATTAATGAATATTCTAGAAAGTTGTTAAGAGAAACCAGAATTTGGAATCATCGACAATTTTCGAGCGAAAAGATTATGATGAATGTACGTGTCTTAACTTCCATGAAGTAGTATGGTCTAGTATTGCACTATCAACATATATTACTGTACATTGAATTCCTAGACATTCATGATAATGGTGCCTTCATTTCATCTTATCAGTTTTGTGAATGGTACTGGTATCGCCTGATTCATTTCAATGAAATGGGAAATTTCAGGAGGGACGGCGGCATGCTGTGAGTCATTTGCGCATCATGCGTTTGCGTTGCTCATTGTGCGGGTGTGGTTCATTTTTCTGTTCCGACATGCGAACTCACTTGCAATACAGACATTGTGATAAATTGCATCTTGCACCAAGAGGATACGTACTGCCGGGCAACGTCCTGCCGTGTATGACACAGAGACAAGTAAGAAGCGACGTATAATATTTAGATTTTCATCGAAGTTTTTTTTTCATTTTTTTATTGCTGTTTGTAACGTAACATCTGTATTAACTGATATGAAATTATAGGTAGTATTTTTCAGATTGAGAAAAGTCGGTGATTTCATAAAAATTGACATTTAACGGGATGAAAAATCTATAATCGATTTATTTTCCAGGCCGATGACCTCACTCGAGTTGTGGATGCAATGAAGCCAGGTCGTGTAATGTATACTTCGGGGAAAGTTGGTTTTTTCTGACTTGCTAATTTCATATTTATATAATTTTTTTCTCGTTTTAAATAATGCGTTTTCTGTGTGGCGCAAAATTTACTTTTTACTGTGCTAATTGAAATTCAAATGTTGGTTTTTCTGCAGATTATTAGCTCAACTAATCCAAAACCATATTACCCGGATCCGATAATTGAAGAGCGCGTTCTGGGCACACTTTTACCGGAAATCGACGCTAGTAGTGACCAGGGTCGAAATATTTCAACAAGTAGCACAGGAAGTGTCAACACTGTTGTTGGAAAATCGTAATAATGTTTAATTAGGTATTATTTTGTGTGTCGCCCACTAAATTGTTTATTTTAGACAAATTTCGAAAAAAAAACTAATATCGTTGTTATGGACCGAGAATTTGAAAAATTGTCCAAGTTAGAAAAAAAATATATTTTTTATTGAGCTGTTCAAAGAGTAACTGATCAATTTTCGAAAAAAAAATCCAGTATACAGGGACTCCGTCCAGTGTTTTGCGTCAGATATTTATATTAACCAACTAGAACTTAGTAGCATGCATTATAGATGGAATTTTTGTTCGTATTTTGTTTGAATTTTCGGCGGTATTGAGTGCACGGGTCTTTGATCTCTTTGAAGCATAAAGTTTCCTGTCGTAGTCACCTTCTGACAATCCGCCTTGGTGAGCCATTTAACTGACACAACTTTTTCTCTGGATTATATGTGTGTTCTGCTCTTCGTCCATAATAAACAATTTTTAAGTTTGAAACAAAATCCTCTTCATTAATAACGAGTGTTGACTTAAAATTAGTGATGTCAATGTCAACTTTGAACAGCATTTTTACTACACATCGGTTTTACTTACTGGTTTCACTGTGCAGAATACTGATATGGTATAAATGTCAAATTGTAAGGCTAGTTTCTTTCATTCCTGAATGATTTCCTGGAGTTTTAATTTCCTTCCCATAAGCCATGTTGGGCTATGTTCATGTCATTCATAGGCATCATAATGTTCATCGTTGTTCTTTTTCTTAAATTCATCTTTTGTCGAATTAAACAAAAATCTTTATATACTTTACTTGATTAATAATTTCTATTCACCATTTTCTTATTATTGCCAAACAGTTATCTCTGTATCAATATGTTAATGGCTGTTATCCTAATTTTATTTTATAGGGCAAACCTCAAATTTTGGTCATAATGTTATTTCTGTTTAAATTTACATTTTTGTTTAAATATTTTCTTTTCGGTAAATCATTTTCATTTAAATCTCTATGATGGAGTACTACATTAGCTTAAGCGAATTTTAATTTTTATTCATATATTTATATCCATTTTAGTCAATTCTTTTTTTCCGTTCTCATGAATTATATTGTTTTTATATTTGCTTTAGTAATTTCTTTACCACTGTTCAAATATATTTCATTGTTCATTCAGATGCGCTTCTAGCAATACTTTTATTTTACTTTAAATAAATTACGCTGTTCTCATCTTTTTCAAATAAACAATTTACATTCGTTAAAATAAATTGCATCATTTATTCGCATACAATTTCCAACAAATTATTCATACCCTTCGGTTGAACTTTTACTTATATTACTTTTTTTGAAACATTGCTTATTACCAAATAAAAAGCTGTAGAAATAGGTGGAACGAGTGGAAGAGAGAGAGGGGGAGAGAGAGAAGTTGATAAGTTCCGTGGACATTTGATATATGTGGTATACTCTGACCGCTTCAGTCTGTGAGGATCTATTTTTGATGCAGTAACCTGTGAGATTATCCGAGGGTTGGAGAGAATTGATTTAAAAACTCAGTCGAATAAATTTAAAATATTTGATTCTCCTGTAGTTTCTCGTCAGTGGTTTTTCATCTCTTTTAATGATAATGAATATTGATGTTGTGATGAAGTTCGTTTAGGAAATACCATTTTTATCAGAGTTGTTTGGATTGTTTCTAGAATGATTTCTAGTATTGCATGAGAAATGCTTAAGAAGAGTATTTTAATTTCGAATGTGGAAGTGGAGTGGAAAAAATGAGATTAGTGATATGGTATATAGATTAGTGATGGGATGTGTACATATCTATCAGTGATATCCCTGTATCACTTGATGATTAATCCCTTGTATGTTTATACTATTCTGTTAAATTTAAAAAAATTTAGTTAAACTTTGCTGATGGAAATTGCCAAAACTCGGTATATAATTTCTCAGTACATAGTAGATGAACATCTTTGGTGTTGAACATACTGACTGCCAGCCTTCTTTAGACATTTTTAATTTGAGCAAAAACGTATTTTAACCGTTACCTGAAGGAACAAAGGAGGAAGTTCTTGATTTTACCGGGAAAATCGTCCATTGAATGATATTAGATTTCCTAAGATTAATTTTCATATTCACTGGCTATTGTAATTGTGGAATGCTCCTAGCAACGAGTCAGGATATTATTAATGTCTGCGACAGAAACCATGATTCTGCAAATGGAGTTTGAGAAAAATAATTATCAATAACCAGATCAGAAATCTCACTCTCTGCATGTTAGCTGGATCCCTTGAATTTGCGAGTTAATTTTTTCCGGATTTGAGTCAGCGAAATTAAATCGTTCCTTTTGCAAGTCGAAATAATGTAAAGTATTAACTGTACAAGTGTAATATATTTGCAGGTTTATAATGTTTTCTACTAGTACCCAAAAGAAAGAATGGACATTTTCGTCACAGCAGGATCTTTTGGATTTAAGGTTCCTTTTTTTTTTTTTTTTTATTGTAAAAAAGTAGAAGTTAGGGAATACTTTTTTTCTCCATTTTGCAAAATTCGTTCAAGATTATGACAAATAAGCCAAAGAATAGTTAACAAATAAATAAGACATTATTTTTTATTTCTAGAAAAGCAGCAAATGAGAAATTCCGAGCAAAATATGAAACAGTAGTTGGTGCTGATCAAAACGATATATTTTTGACACCTGATGAAGAAGCACTACTGAGGAACATTGTCACGGAAACTGGCATTAGGTTTGTTATACCTTCGCAAAGAATCTTTAAAGTAGGAAATTCTTGAAGCTGATTGAAGCATTAATTAAAGTACATATTTAAACAACAGATATTATAAACTTCTCTATTTTTTTCATTTGTTATTGTTCCACCATTCTAAAACAATTTACATTGAATGATGAAGTAGTTAGATTTTGAAACTACATTTCTATATGGGGATCTTCTGAAAATGAAGGTCCCTTCCACCTATGCTATGATATAAAAGTAGGATTGTATTCGTTTTACATATTTGATGCAGATGAGGTACGAATATCGCATACGTGTTATCATTAATCTCTCATGATTAACACCCTTTTCTAAGGAAACATTATTTTGTAAACTCTTCTTTGCACTGAAAAAGTTTTTCCAAGGTTACAAATGATTTTATTTCTTCAAGGTTTGCGGATGATTTCCGTCCTGCAATGTGGCCATCAACCCGTTGGACAGCGTTCGCATATTTTAAACGATTCTTTCTGTATCACTCAACGATGGAATACTCACCAAAAAGTGTAATGATGTCCTGTTTTTATTTAGCTGCAAAAGTTGATGAATTCAATATATCTATCGATGAATTTGTTAAGAATTTGAAGTTAGTTTTTATCTTCTTTCTTATTTCTATCTTCCTCAGACATAAGCATAGTAAATCTTACTCGGTGCTGAATGTACTTTCGCCTTTTCACTGTTATCCGACCGGTGTTATCTGTTATTCGATCGCTGGAAAATCAATCATTTATTTCCTGAAACTTTAGGTCCGGCACTGCTAAATCAAATTCTGAAACGATTTTATCATTCGAGCCGCAGATAATGTTGAAATTGCGGTATCAACTGACGGTACACTCACCGTTTCGACCATTCGAAGGGCATTTGATCGAAATGAAAACACGTTCATTGTTAGGTTTCGATTTGGAACAAGTGCGACCGCATGCTAACGATTTTTTCAGGGTTTGTATGCTTCAATATCTGACTGATCTTCAAACTTTTTTGCTGCAGTTTAACTAACTGTTAAAGTTGAACGTTTTCTTTTCCAGAAAGCATTATTCGGTGATGTTATGCTTCTCTACCCGCCATCACAAATTGCACTTGCTGCTTTAAAATATGCCCTGCATATGCTAGGTTGGTTAAAGCACTTTTTTTTTCCAATTTTTACAGAAGGTGCGGATATATTATTTGTTCGCGAGTCTTCAGAAACTGTTTAAACCTCACAATAAGATTTATTGGATGTCAGTTTGCTTCTTTTTCCGGCTTTTTTCTTCAATTAATGTCTATAGGTTCCGTTGCAGATTCGTTTTTGAACTACTTTTTCTCCTGAATTGCTAGATTTGAATTTAGATAAGGCAGATGATTTGTTAAAAGATCAGTTCCTTAATAAGATGCTCGAAATCGATACGTGGAAGTCGCAAAGCGATGATGTTTTAATATGTGAAAAATTGATTGCTCGACTTGATGAAATCATACAGTGCGTACTTGATGGCTGTAAGCCCATAGCACCCGAAACAAATGAAGCATTACAGGTAATGCTTATTTTCATTGTTGAATTCCAAAATTATTGAATATTCTCAAGAACATCATTAGACTTTAAAGGTAGACGTGTTGTAATGGCATGTAATAATTTGGGAACTAAACTGTTGAAAAGTACACTTAAATATTCAGTAGTATATATTCCAAACTATAATATACATTTTTAAATGTTCAAGAATCAAGCTTATGCTCGAAAAAAAATATAAGACGTATGCCCGTATTGGATTTTTCAAGATAGTGTTATTCACTATGTTCAAAATATTTTACTATTACTAAGGCTATAATCTGTAAAAAAAGTCATCTTCTACAATAATTTATTCTACATCCTATCATGTACGCTTAAAAAAATTCCTCTGTTTTTCCCTTTCAAATATAAAAAAAAAAAAGTCCTCTCAATATAAATTATCCATAACAAATCCGGTCATTATCCCTGTGCATCAAACTGTAGTTTATTATATAATGTATTCCTTCATTTTGCAGAGTCATATGGAACGTTGGGTGAAAACTTTTCCTGAGCTAGAACGGAGATTATCCGATTTGAATGCTAGCCTCCAATTAGAGAATTCTAATTCAAATACCGCTTTTTCTGATGACGATTGAAGTTTTGCGTACTGCGTGTGATGATTTGATGTCTTTCTTCCTGGTGCTGTACAGTTTAATTCCTGATGCTTTTGAAGTTGTTTACATATTTTTAGTTGATGAAAAGAAATTTCCACGCATATAGACAAAAGCATTTCACAGCTGCATATCACCTCACTATGAAGTCGTCAGGTGAAAGAACAATAAAAAAAAAAAAGAAATGCTGCGAAAATTGCAAATCGAAAATTACATCGATTTTTTTTATTGCTGGCAATAAATGGCTTTTCTAGCCATTTATAGTGCATCTGATAATGGCTAGCAAGATTGAAATGGTTAAATAACTAACATCTTTGCTTTTTATTCCGAACACCATCAATCTAAGTGAAAACATGTGGTTAATCATCGATGGATACACTGAGTATCCCATTTATCTTTTCCATAAACAAATTTATCGACAACTATGCTATTATCGCTTTTGATGACTTACAGTATAGATTAATTAATTACTTAATGGCTGCAGGAAGAAACGTACATTTATTTCCTTTGATAAAATCTGTAATTTATCCGTAAAGTGCATCATCGATAGCAACCTAATCGTACAACTATGCAAGTTGCCTCCTATTCGACGAAATTTTAAACGACAGCAAGATTTTCAGTCTAAGTTACAATTATATCTGATCATATTTTTACTTTCTGAATCATCTAAACTCGAGTTGTATACGTCGGATGAATTATGAATCACGTTAAGGACATGTCAAAGATATTTTTATTCACTGAATTTTGCATGAAATCAAAAGTGACATATCTGTCTGAGCAATACAGGAAATTTATGGATAATCGATAATTTATCGATAATCTAATCGATAATCGATAATCTCGATAATCTCCTAATCGTTTTCGATTATTCATTGTGACAGTCAATTACTTATCGCCGTATCTAATTGCTGTGATGATTAATTAACTAATCAATTTATTGTAAATCATTTATGACAAGTATTATCAATAACTCAGGAAGCTACATAGTGTATTAACTTACCGAACAAAGCCATCGACATTTGTGAACAACGAAATCGATCAGTATTCTGCTGATTCTTGATCTACATTTAGAAACGCTGATAGACTTAGTAATAATTTTTTACGGATATTAACAACTAACCTAATTTCAGTGACAAAAAGATGAAATGAGTAAAAACTATTATTAAGGGGAAGATGAAAAGAGATAGATTACTATTACTCATTAAAATGTTTTACCTGTTTTGATAAAATTGATTGATAAACTGAAGTGATAAAAAAGAAGGACCATGCAATGATGTATAAAAAAGAAGGACCATGCAATGATGTAGTTCCTTTTCACCAATCATCTTATATTGCTTCTTTATTTTGTAATTTGATTTTTAATTTCAAGAAATATAAAAAGTTCACGAATTGAAATAGATAAGATTCATTTAATACTCCGTTTTTTTTATTTCAATTCCTTTTTTATTTTAAAATTACTTCCTTCCCAATATTAAAATTTCTTTATAATAATTTTTCTTGTCTAAGAAACATTATTATGTCTTTTCAAAAAAAAAGGAAAAATTTTCAAATAAATTTATTTCTTTAAAATGATTAAAACTCCTTTGGAAAAAAAAAACATTTTTGAATAAGTACCCACTCTCGATTTTTCATTCTCAATCACATTAATTAATCCAAACGAATATTTTTTGAGGAAAAACTGAGATTTCAATATTTGCAATTTCATTTATAAAACTGATTGCATAGCAGAATTGTTGGAGGATTGGATTTAATTTCAAAAAAAATATATCTGAAAACTTGACTTTACTTCTTTAATTAATCGATAAGTTTAATTGATCGAACATTTGAACATGTACCATATTAGAAGTTATCTTTATTGAAAACAAATTAACTAATTTGTTTATTTATTCAGTCTATTGCAATGAAATATCCGTCTGAGCGCTGATTTCACGGAATGAAATGTTAAAAGTATTGCAAATTTGTGTTCCGAAATTACTGTATCAATGAAATCTGGATGATTTTGAATAATGAAGTCCAAAATTCGTAATTTAGAACAATTAAATCCAAAATTTATTGATTTGCAAACACTCTCTAAAGCATTAATCTTTCAATCTGCAAGCAAAAGCATTAATCATCAACTTGCACCACAAATTCCCTATCCATTTCATCAATAATTCGATCTTTGGCAAATTTTTGTTGATTTCATCCGGATGGGAAAATCATCACTAATGTTGTTAAAAAGCAGTTTTGTATAATTCATGTAATATGAGAGAAGTAAACTTATTCTTTCTCAGAAAGACCGGGTTATGCCGATGTCTTTTTTTTTTGGCAAAATTAGGGTATTGTCAACTTTTTCCACATTACTCTGAGCTTTCTCCAATACATTGCTCATTCCAATATATCGTTATATAATGCTTTATTGATTTCATAAGTTAAACTGCAGAAATATTTCGTTAATGGTTTGTAAAAGGTGTTCTGTTTGCTCATTTAATATTTATTTTATCACCAATCCCTCTTTCTCTCTTTCCCTCTCTTTTTCTCTTCTAGATAAGTTTCTTTCATCACATTACCTTTTCATATAAAATTCATTGGTTAACTTGCTTACATTCTTTTGGCAAGATAAGTATTACATCGATTTGATAGTGAGCTATCTGGGATTGATACTCTCTTGGCCACTGGTACTTTCTTGGCTGCATGTAAGGCACAATTCGATAAGTTTTCTGACTGATTATCGCATATATTTGGATGAATGAATTCAAGAGTGACCAGCACACTAAAGTGATTTGCGAAATAGAGTGACCAGTGCACTAAGGTGACTTAGGGAATAGAGTGACCAGTATACTGAAGTGATTTGGGAAATTAAATAGACTTCCACTTGAATGTTCATTTGATTATATTTCAATTTTTGCACAAATAATTTCAGCATGTGAGAATTTTAACAAAAATAAGAAATAAATTGATTCGACGTGAAATTGATGTAGAATTAGGAAGGGACAAAATTTTAAATTTGATAGAGACATGTTTCCATTCTTTGCCTGATCCTTTTGAAATGAAATTTTAAATATTTGAAATCTTCCTTCAACTTTACCGATTCAAAGATTAATTAAAATCTTCCCTATTCAAATATTGATCTCACCTTGTGTGACATCGTTTCATGTGAAAAAAAAATCTTTAATTTCGGACGCTTCCAGAAATCATATTTGAATTTAAACTCAGTGTTCAAAAAGCTTTTATTACTATAACAAATATATTTTTCAATAACTCAGAATTTTGCTAGGAATTTGTTTTTGTTTTGGGTAAAAATATGGAAATGAAATTGAAAAATGAAACATTTTAGGATTTGGCTTAATACAAAAATGTCTTCTCAATATCGTAATAACTTGGATATCTGTATTGGAAATATACTTTAATACATTAATGTTTCAGTTTCAATAATAAGATTAGCAATAATTAATTATATCTCTTTTCTAATCAGTTAGAAAAAAAAGTGACTAATGTCAACTTGCGAACTGCAAATTTATTGTTGAAAAGGTATGAGCATTTTAAATCTAATAATTAATTCCATATTGTATATTTGTTTTTTAAAATTCCCCAATTTTATTCCTTATAAACAAATTGCGAATTTTATACTTAAATTTATGTCTCACTTTTTTCGAATAATGTTTCCACCCCATAGCACGGCAAACTGCAGAAGCATCAGATGCGACCGAATACTGTCCTCATTTTATTTGGAATCCAACTGGTCACTATTTACACTTTTTCCAGTTTTGCTTGTTTCTTCCAGAAAGGACTATAAAAGGAATCCTGAGATGATTTACGCAGAGGTTAATTTTGTGAGGATATAAGGACATTAATTTTACACCTAATAGTTTAAATTTAATTTAATACTTTAATATTTAAATGTCCATCAATAATGAATTACTGAAATATAATGGGCAATATAATAGGATGATATGTCTAGAAAATAGAATTTTTTGATGAAATATATTAATGTTTATTGTGTTGTTGTATCAGAATGGTAAAGAGATGAAAGTATCTTTAAGATTGAACTTTTCTCTACACAATTCATTTTCAATATCCTAAAGTACTTTTGATTGTATCAAAATTGAAATAACATAATGGAAGTACTTCTTTCAATAATCAACCATTAATTTTATCATTTACGTCATATTCCTTTTTGGGCCACTAAATTATGTCTAAATAAAGTTGTAAAATATCTAATTCTAAGAATATGAGGACTTTAATTTTAAATATAATCAGCCAACAATTCTATGCAATTTTTATATTTTTTATGGGCCACTCAATCATTTTTAATTCACACCACTCATCTTTCATCAACAATTGCGTTTTTCTCATCCTCTTCCATCCATCATCATTATTTTCCTCTAAGTTCATTTTAAAAAATAAACTATTGTTAATTTCATATTGCAATTATTTTCACCTTACACACTTGGCAGTTTTTTTCACTTTTTCTCATTATGGCTAAGTTTTTGTGATACTTTCGGGAAGTAAGATAAGACCATTAAAAAGAAGTAAAATGTCTTTTGCTAGAAATGCTCATTCAAGTATTTTAGCATCACTTAATTAGTAGGAAACTTTATAAGTTGCAGATAATGTAAGTAATTGAATTTTTTCCAACTTTAAAAATATTTGCAAATACTTTTACTTTCTCTTTCTATATGAATTGTAGGCGATATAAGAAGTAGTTGGAGTTTTTCAATCCTAAAAATATCCTTAATTACTTTTACTTTTTCTTCTAATCTATCAACTAGTATAATTTAATAAGAAAAAAGAGTTCTAATTTTTATCCAAAAATTGATTTCCTTTTTCAATGTCATGAAGCATTCGCAGAAAAAGTATGAAATGTATATGAAAGAAAAAGTAAATAAGGTGAGGAAGTTAAAATTAGAACTTACCATATTTTGTGAGGAGAAGATTACTTCTACTTTAAATCCTTTTTTTTAGTCAAAAAAAGTAGTGATTAAAGGGAAAGTCATGTGATTTTGAATTTTGTCTTATTCCTTTGCCAGTTATTATTGCATGATAATAATAACAGTAATAGATATTTGCGCTGAGAAATTTAAATGCTTGCAACGAGATGCTTGTTAGACAGTAAAAGTTTAATAGTTTCCCGAAACATCCCGAAACATCAGTCAATAATTTGAAACTGGACAATATTGAGATGAATACAACGAAAGTGTAGAGTGCAAATCGATTTTTGAATTGCAAATTTGCAGTATTCGGTAATTTGCAATATTGCGCAATAATCATTTCGAATATTTGCTATTTGCTTATTTTAGTTTTGTAATGTTTTGATAAGGTTGAATCGATCAATTTTATTTTTTATTTCTTTGTTATCGCAGAAATATCAGATGACAGTGGAATCAGTCAAATGATCAACTTGGATAATCTTGATCTTTGGTGTATTCATAGATCATCCATTCGGTTACACCATGTCAGTACAGATTTTTCGGAATTATTTATGTAAAATTATCTCGTTTAATTAGCCTTCAAGTCATTCGAATTATATTTTTACATTTTTATCAACACTATAAGTACAATGTCGTTAGTGTCAATCAGCAGTTTAATTAATTAAGTTTTTGGCACAAATTAGAATTTACGTATGATTTATTTCCAAGTGAAAGTCTGCGCATAATGCGTAAACTTTAAAAGTGAGGATATAAAATTTTAATTTGAATAATTAAGATGCAACATTAATAATTTATCCTGATTAATTTCATGAATTCCATTTTCTTCCTCCATTCCTACTTTTTCTTTTTTTTTCGTGAGAATTGAAAATAAATTATTAGCATTATTGTTTCGGTTAAGAGTATTGGTGCGTATTTCCGGAAGTTCGAAAGAGTTTAAAAAGCTAAAAGGTTTTATGGAGCAAACGCAACTACTGTAAAGCTATGAAACACATTGAACTAATGGAATTTGCAATCAAATTCGTTCTTTTCACTTCAACGAAACTTTATGGAAAATATTAGCGATAAAAGTGTAACCAAAATAAATTTTTATCTTTCAATTTCAAAATTAACAAAAAATCTTTGAAATCGCCAACAACGACACAACATTAGGCGGAAAAATGCCGAAAGCATTGTGAACTTGGAATTGACATCAATCACTTTCAAAGTCATTTCTTTGTTTCCATACTTACAACATTTTTTTTTCATTTCTTTTTTTTGAAATGTCCTTTTTTTCTACTTCTGTAAAAATATCTTTCAAAACAATAAATGTTACTTTATTAAAACTGGCAAAGCGCTGTTAGCCTTTAAACTTGAACATATTTTTAATTTTAGAATAATTATTTTGTGAAACCGTTTTTGCTCATGTAAGAAATAAAATTTAAATTTAATCAAAGTGACAGAGTAAAAGAGGTGATAGGTTTTTTTATGGGATAAAAAAGGGTTGATAAAAATTAGACGCTTGATAAAAGTGATTATTCTGAATCAATTGATCATTTTAAAATTGTTCATTTCTGGCATATTGTATTTAATATATTTTAATATTTTTGCCGTATATTACAAATTTGTTGAGCGGAAGAAATCATTTTTTAAATATTAAAAAACCTTTTAAAACAGCTCATTCACTCGTTTTTTCTTTTTCATTTTTATATCACATAAAGTGTATTGAAATAGCATAAAAAGATAGATTATCTTTTGTTGAAAAGTAAATGAGCAATTAATAAATGATTCATTTAGTATCACTTCAAGATTCAAATTTTCTCATTAGTAAAAGTATCATTGACAATATATTTGGATGGATTAATAAATTAGGCTGCATTTGTACCAATTTCAAAATTTAATTATGAAATAAAATGTAACAATTCTGATCTATTCCGATGTCTATTCGTATTTCATTAAATGGGATTGATTTGTTGAATTTAGCCATAAAATATCTGCTATCTCAGCCTACAATAAACAGCAAAAGTACTGTCTTAAATTTAATGAAACAGAATGAAATAATTCTGACATCTTGAACATTTATTCATGTTTTATCATGCGGGATTAATTTGTTGAACTTAGCTATTTCAGTCTACCGTAAACAGCGGAAGTACTGCCTTGTAAAATGGAAAGGATTTATTTCACTTTCGTTGATTTTATGATATGTAGAAATTTTAGCAGCAAGTTATGTTCGTGTAAAACGAGAAGTTATTGTTTGTTAAATATCATATCGTGAATAAAAAGAGCTTTTAGCAGAAATTAATGAAGAAGACAAGGCTTTTTTCCGTTCATTTCAGAGTTTTGCATATCTATCTTGTAACAGTTGTGATTTCCCACTTTACTTCTCTTTCTTTTTGAAAGGAAATTGCTTTTTCAATTAGTGAAGTCTGTTATCAGCTCGTTATCACTATTAGTAATAGTGTCATTTATAACAGGAGTAAACATTAGAGAAAAAAATAACTGTCATTCTAGGGCGATAATTCAGGTAGTTCAAGATCATGAGGGTATTGGTCATATTCAACTTATGATTAGATTTGAACTACGTTAAAAAGATCATAAGTTTTTATTAATGATCAATAATGACTCCAAAGTCTTACTCTATGCTTCAATCAATTGATAATTAATTTGGAAATAATTTTCATTCTGATTATTATTCGTATGAGTAAATTATTTTTGAATGGTCAAGTTATGCTTTAAAATTGAACCTTACATCAACATTTCTGTGATAGTGTTATTTAAAAGTCATCTTTGATCTATAGAGATAGATGAAAAAAGAATAGAAAAAGTTGGTCAAAAACTGAAAGTAATTCAATATATCAAGTTTTCACAAGTGTGATCTTTGATCGAGATTCATCAAGAAATGTATAAAATTCAACTAAGAATACCAAATATATTGGATAAAACGATCTAAATCGGATTCAGAAGAAACCACCACTTTATCACATTCTAAAATGAAAATTAGACTTTTATCTTACTTTTCTTTAAAGTTAAAGTTGTCGTTTCATCATATTTGAAGCATACTTCTGATAGTATAATTAAGGAAGAAATTTGGTGTAATTCATCTATAAATCTGCTTATTTCTTCATGCTACATTTAATTTAATAAATTACTTCATTACAAATATTGTTTTAAAAAATTTTGGATATTGAAAAACAAGTGAATGGGCATAAACGGTAGCAAAGAAGATAACGATACGAAACGAAAGAAAGTATGGAAGAAAATTCCAAAAGAGGATTTACTGGAATTGGAAAGCAAAACATATTGTTAGTTGAAACTTTTTGTTAATTTATTTATTTGGAATTTGAAATTTAATTTCATTTAATTTCATTCAGTAATAAAGATTTAACTTATTAACAGCATAATTTGATATTTAATTCGCTTATTCAATGATGTTAACAAACAATAAAAAGGAAAATAGAGTAAAATATGAATGTGAGATCATCTCATTTCATTTATTAAAAGTAATTTGATCGTATATTCAAAAAGTTTTCCAAGCAAATATTCGAATGATGAAGGACCTTACTAATGATTTTTGGAAGTTTTATACAGGTTTGATTTCAAGCATAAAATAATCATATCAGATTGTAGTTACTAAAAAGGAATTACGAAAGTGGTACAAGGATTTCATGAAGGATTATCCCACTGGAGAATTGAAAATGAATGAATTCCAGAATATTTACAAACAATTCTTCCCAAATGGTGATCCAACGAAATTTGCTACATTCGTGTTCAATGTCTTCGACAGCAATAATGTTAGCTTAGCTTTTATCATAGATTCCTGAAATGCTCACAGTAATTGTAGGTTCACATAGTCATTCTATGAAATATGTCAACTGATAATGTTATCATAGCATGTCAGGCCAAGCTGGAGTGAAGCATGTTTGACAATATTAAAGTTGTTACCTTAACACCAACTACCTGATGTTTCAACTCACTTGATTTAATGAAAACGAAGATATAACATCTTCTTGGCTCGATTCTAAAATCATGCACATTTATATATTTGCCACGGCTTAATAAACTGCCCATCCATGGCCATAAAGTTCAATATTCTCCAGCCTTTGCCACTCCTTAGACGCATAAACAGTAAAAAGTTTGTTGAATTCAGCAGCATTCTGAAATTATTTTGATTGCCTACCACTAAAGACAAAAAAAAAAGAAATGAAAAATTTCTTTCCAAGGATTGGATTCTATGGACTGTTACAAACTTACAGTATATTTCAGAGACACATATGAAAAACAAAAGCTTAATAGCGAACTTAACAGCAAGACAGAAAAAAAAACTTTCAAAACTCCAGCTATAATTTTCCATTCTTATATCTATATAAGAAAGTTTCTGACACGCTATAAATTTTCTTGAATTTTATACATCTCAAATTTCACTATGATTCCTTATTGTTATTATTTTTGAAATTCATAAACAATTTCGTATCTTCTATTTGGAAAAAAAAATCTAATAATTTAGCATGAGAAATGATTACTTTTTACTATTTTGCGAAAAGATCAAAGAACAAAATCAATTCAGGATGGCTGCATATCATTTCACGAATTTATCACAGCATTATCAATAACATCACGAGGTACACTCGATGAAAAGTTAGACTGTGAGCTTTATTTCCCTTATATTTTTTGAATGATGTTATGAATTTTAAAAATGTTCTCATAACTGACACAATTTTCATTTAGGGGCTTTTTCATTGTATGATGTGGATAAAGATGGTTATATAACGAAGGAAGAAATGGGAGATATTGTTGAAGCAATCCATTCAATGATCGGTGATATACTTGAACTACCCAAGGATGAAGATACTCCAGAAAAACGAGTCGCCAAAATTTTTTCTAATATGGATCATGTTTGTTCATTTATATTCTCTCACCATCCAAACAAAACTATTCATTTACTTCTTCACAAATCATACCTATCTATCTGATAAGAGTTAATAATTTTATATATTTTGATTGTGTGTTAGATAAAATTTGTTTCAGTTTGGGAAGCATGAAATAGCTTTACTTGTCATCAAATAAACAAAACTTAATGGTATGCTACTCCTGGAAATTTTAAAATTTAATTAATTACTGCTAATAATAAAAGGAAAAATTTGCAGAATCTTGATGGTAAATTAACGCTTGAAGAATTCAGAGAAGGTTCTAAAAATGATCCATGCATTGTACAAGCTCTTACAACAGATATTCATCGATGATGGAAGTGTACTTAGTAATCATATTTGTGTTAATGTATTATACACATCCGCAGTAATTTTGTTATTAATTTTTGTTTGTTTATTAAAAGCATGAAAATTAATACCTCAGAAGTAACTGAAATGGAAAAAGATAGAATGCTAATCTTAATGATATAATCCGAAATACTCTCAACCGCCCAAAACTAAATCCATTTAATTTCCTGTTACTTACTGTTCCAAATAGTTTACAATTCTATATACTTTAAATTAACCATTAATCTCAAAATCACTGTTAACAAGAAAAAACGATTACTCTAACTTCTGCTTATTACGAAACCGGAATACGTGAAAGGATTCAGCCTTCTTCCTCTCCTTTTACCGCCTCAAACAGGTGAAATACAGGTAAAATCTTTTTTTGGCTTCCAATACCTTGTTTTCCAGTCAAATAATCCTGGAAGTATACTTTATGGAAATGAAACATAAAATTTACTGCTGATAAAAACAAACGTGAAAATTGTGCACAAGACGCATTAATCGTTAAACTCGTGTATTGGCAGTAAACCATGCTGGATCGTACCGGAAGCAATATTTGTATTTCTAAGAAAGCCATAATAATTGTCCAAATATCAGAAATTTAAAGTTAAATTTCGGAAATTTCCATGACATGGAATCCAAAATTTCAATAAAGCACTTTTTAAAGTTCGGCTTTGTCTCAAGTAGCTGATCTAGCCAGTGTTTTCAAATTCCGCGATTATCAGTTCACCTGTCTAATGTATACATATCCTCCGCTTACTATCCAAACTTACCATCAAAATACAAAATCTAACAGAAACAAAGTCATAGCTAATGGGACGATGATTTTTCGTTAGAAATCCCTCATTTACCTCGTTAAATTTACTATGAGGAATGTTCAGTTAATTTAATTGTGCGAGGTTCAGTTTGGAGGAAGTAGAGTTTGGCAAAGAGAAGGGAGATTCTTGGTGAAAGTTACTTTCGGTTTTCGAATTTTTCGTCTCACGTGTCATCATTTGACTCCTCGTGTTGCTTTCGGAATTATCACATTTGTGATAATTTCAATAATGTGATAATGTGATAATTGATTGTGATTTTGTGATAATGTGATAATTTCGAAAACAACTATCACATTTGGCTAATGGCGAAGCGAATGGGCAAAAAGAGGATGAATGATGAAGTTTGACACTTCATAAGTTCGGTTTACACTGATATCAATTATGCACTAAGTAGATATGATATGGACTTCAGGTCTTCTTGCTTGTTTCAGTAGCAATTTCTCTCATCGTTTCGATGTGCGCTTCATTTGGCAATAAATGAGCAGTGTGATCAATTTTCGAGCTAAAGACGATGCCTCATCGTTAGGCCCTTATCGCGACCAGCGATTCAAGGTCAGTACTGTTTTCATCAATTCTTCATCGCCTATTATGATATTTTCATTTTGAAGTATTTTTAACATTTTTCTTTTATAAAAATATGTTTGCTTGGATAGTGTCTCAAGTGGGATCCGAAAAAATGAGCCAGAGGGAAGGGGAATCATCCTTCTGTCTCGACAGAGTGCTGCTTATACATTGTGTACATTGTACTTGTACATTGTGGGAAGGATAAGTCATGAGGATTTAGTACATACTGGAATTGGAATGAAATATTTGCTTGGAGCAACGAAACATTGAACAGCTTTACTTGATGTATTTTAAGCCCTGATTAAGAGCGCAGTATGTTATATTCAAATGTTCCCAATACTTTTTTTGCTGATCTCCTTATTACTTAAATTTCTAGAAAGAGTGGTTAGTATGTAAAGTGAATAAAATGACACTACTCTTAGCTTCTGTTTTATTGCTGCTTTGCTTTAGATTAATGAAATACCAGGATTTTTGACTAATTTTCTAGATAAGTCCGAAGCTCTATCGTAACAAATATATCTATATTTATAAAATTGACTATCAAGCTCTTATTTTAGGGTTCACTGCGTGAACAGGAAAAGCTTCTGCTTAATTCGAAAACACTTTATGTTGGCAACCTGTCATATTACACAACAGAGGAACAGGTTTGCATATTCAAATTATGGTTTTCATTCATATTTGTGGTTCTGCTCTACAATTTTCTCATCTGCAGTTTTTCAGACTTATGAACTGTTTAGTCGGGCTGGTGATATCAAACGTATAATCATGGGTATTGATCGATTTAAGAAGACGCCATGCGGATTTTGTTTTGTTGAGTGAGTTGAATATTAGTTTTTTTTCAGGATGCAAGAATTTTTTCTTTCGCCGTCGATATGGTGTGGGAAAATATGTAGGGTATTTTGAATTGATTTAATGTGTATGATAAAATTTCTTCATTTCCGAACTGACAACTCTGAAGTTGCAAGCCACTGTTTAATATCAATTACTAATGGCACTGGAAGCATTGCCTTTTCCGAATAATTAACAGTTCAATTAAAAACAAAAAAAAAAAACGTAGAATCAGTCTGTATAATTTATGTATAGTAAGGTTTATTAGATTATACAGATACTACCTTCGAGAAGATGCGGAAGACGCTATGCGTTGCATAAATGGAACCCGGTTAGATGATCGAATAATTCGTACGGATTGGGACGCTGGATTTGTAGAAGGTCGACAGTACGGACGTGGTAAACATGGTGGGCAGGTACTGGAACTTCAGTGTCTTTTTTTTTCTATTTTAAGTTTACCTACCCTTCTTTAACCTTAGTTTACTGCAACTTATCAAGTTCAAACTTGTCTGAGAGTACTTCATTTGGGAATACTTTTAAGAATACTTTCTTGAAGTATTGCTGTCATTTCTTATTTTGTGTTTCTTTTTAATACAGTAGTGAAGTAGTGTTTTGCAAGCATACAGTCATATGTATAGGGTTAATTATATTTTAGAATTTATTATAGGTCCGAGATGAATACCGCAAAGATTATGATCCAGGACGAGGAGGATGGAACAGAGTTATTGCAACAAGAAGTAAGTTTTTTTGTTCTTCCAGAACTGTTAAAAGATGGTTGCGAGATTTTTCTGTTAGATTTATAGTTTTTTAATTTTGTTTGCCTCTTTAAAGTCATTTGAAACTGTTTATATAAGTACTAGTGTTTTTTAACCTTTATGTTGCAGGTGCTGGACCAGATTAGTTTTCCAGAAATATTTTCAGTTAAGGTGAAAATCGCTTAATGTTTCTGTGCATTTGGAATAGAAGGATAGTGAGGAGCACTCATTTCCTGGATTAGCTTGTTATTTAATTGTAATTACAATTCCATCGCTTCTGATATTACAAAGTTCAGCAAAATTTTAATTCTAAGATATCATTTAGCTTGTTGACAGTGTTCAAGTACGCTCACCAACTCACTAACTTCTGTTTTAATTTTCAAAAAGGCGTAAAAGCATGCTTTAGATCATGTACTTTATAGCGGTTTATATTCTATGGGTGAATTATTACCACTCAGTTTTTTTCAAAATTTTATTCGTATCAACAGATTATCAACCTCTGAGATATCCCTTGTGAAAATTCTAGCAAGGATCCGAATTGGAACAATTTCCATATATTTGGAAAAACCATGAGAATCGGGATGTGTTGTTAGAAAAGGATATATCTCATTGACTGCAGTAATATCGTCATTCGTTTAATTTTCCAAAAAATGTTCGAAACAAATGCTACATTTCCTCCATTTCGTTCACATTTTGGTTCCCCAGACTGCTAATTCATATTGCAGTCGACAAAAACTTGATGATATTTTAGGTACTTCAAAATTGTCTTTTAGATCAAAAAATGCCTTTTATATCTTCTTTCACCAAAGACAATTTTTTTTCAAGGGGATTCAGTAAAGCCAATTTCACTTTCACGTGCATTCATCACACTCATGTATTATTACTTAAAGTTTTCTCTTGATTTTTGTTCTTTCCGTTTTGCGTTTTTTGCGAAGATTATTTTGTTTTCTGAATCATGAATTTAATAAAAGATTTCATGTTGCACCCTCAGCATCACTGTAAAACTGGTTCGTACATTTCTGAAGTTTAATTGTTTTAGATTGTTTTTTTCCGGAATTTTGAAACAAAGCCGAATTGAAAAAAGTTAAATTTTTCTTTATTTTCTGACTTAACTCTGTAGTTTTGTGAATATTGCCACTTCCTCACCTTTTCCTATCCCTACCTTTTTCTTACCGGCAATGTGTAATTCATGAGAAAATATTATTCATACTCTTTTTCAACGGAGTAGGACTATTTTATTGTGGTAGAAGTGATTAAGTTTCCTGGGTTTTACCTGTGAAATATTTACGAGCGGTTTTAGTGATAATACCAAAAGTAAGTTTTCACTAACAAACAGAATGCTTAAATATTGACGAAATTTTGTTTTAAACGGAAAACTGATTTCCTTGTGGTTCACTAATTTGGTGATATGATTTTAAATCATCGTCAAAGTAAAGGTAATAATGGGCAGATCTAAACAAATTCGGGTTTTTTTTCATTCGGATAATGATCTCTTTTTATATATAAATGCAAGCACATAACAAAATTGCTATCACAGTACTGAATAATACGGGGAACAAAAAAAAAGCAGTCCACAAAATTTCACCATATGTGCATCTCTCAGAAAGTAGGATATATGAACACATTCGGGTATTACCTAAAGATCAGAAACAGACGAATAGGAAATAGAATTTCCCTTTACCAAACTTAACAATTTAGCCGTTAAATTTGGTTTTATTTATAAACTTTTGCTGGAAAAACAAAACAGATGTGTCTGAAGCAATGTGCGCTCATTTACGATACTTTCATCTATTTCTAATTTATGACCTCAATCTATCCATCCATCTTTTCAATTTTCCTAAGGAATTTTTTCAGATAACTGTGTGTAGGGCTAACATATTCATGAGTTTTTCTGATAAAATGTACTTTTTAAACACATTAACTCTTGTTAATTCAGTCATTTTCAAATAATGATGGAAATTTCGAGAGTATTTTTGTATCAGATGGTTTGATGTGATATTTCTTGTGGTATTGACATCGTGCAAGTCTCTTAAAAAAAAACATGTATTGTGATAGGTGATATATCGCCTATTCCATCCGTTCTTCAAATTGTTATCAACTCGAACTATCCCACTCTGTTCAGCCAACATACGTTTACTGTTCGTTTAAACTTTCTTGGACTTATATCCTTTCATGCAAATAAACGTAAGTCTCATGAAATATTAGTTAGTATTGCTTTGTATTGTAAGAAAAGGAGCAGCTAAGTATTAAGAGACATTTGGAAATTTTCTCATAGCTTGAAGTATTTTTGGATTAGCACAACTAAGGTCAGGTGATTCCATTTATAGGCATTCACACCAACTGATATGATGGAGTTACGTGAAGAGCGTCATCTAATTATCATTCAGAAAATTTCTGTATGGTCGCATTTATTATATAATTAAAAACGTTTAATTATTCTGATAATTTTGGTAAATAATGATTGTTTATCATGGTTTGTTGATTTATGCTTTATGCACTTCTGTCATGGAACTGCGAGGATTGCAACAAACTTGAAACATTGATATTTTATCAACAACAGATTAATTCTGTCTAAATAAAAGTTTCTTTCTCCGAATTTGTCGTAATAGTATTTCAATTTTCGGAAAGAAATCCAACACCAAAAAAAAAAAAGAAAGCAGCTATAAACTTGTTACCACTCGATAGCTATGCAAACTATAAAATTAAAAAAAAAGTAATTGAAATTAAATAAAGATTTTCCTGAGCAAATTAAAAATAAATACGGAATGGAATGAAATGTTTAACTCAAATAATATTTGGTTTTTAAATATTAAAACAATTTTGTTTTTTTCTTCTCGAGAATATTTTCAACTAACTACCAATAAAGTAACAGCTGCTATTTTCACAAAATCTTTCCTTTATCATCAATCCTTTCTTTTTACCTTATCCACTTGGAATCTCTGTTAAAGTGTAATATTTTCCTTACACCTCAAACTTGGTTACTTCTGAAGGCAACTTTTCATTTAACTAATTTTACCAGCGGTTTAAAAATTTTTAAAAGAGTTTGAAAAAATTTAAATTAAATTTAAACACAATCTCTCTGTAATTATTGATCAAATACTTAATCTTCTCATCTGTTAGCTTGTTAAAAAAAGAATTTCATAACAAAAAAGGCTAATATAATAAATAATTTCTTTTAAGCAAGAAATGAAATTGACTTCACTTTTACAAATTCACAAAAAAAGAGAAATTTTAGTAAAACTTAAAGAAAAGGACGGAATGATTAATTCTGCACATTACTATTTATTGCCAATATCATGATTTGTTGTTTTGCAATAGTTCGAAAAAAAAAACCTATTAATCATAATTTTTTTGCTGAATCTGAGAGAATAATACAAAATAATTGAGTGGTTTAATTAATGAACAATGGAAATTAGCTAATTTATGCGCCGGTTGATTTTCATTCAACAATTAATTATCTAAGAAAGAAATAATTGCATCTTAAATTACAAATTAGAAGTATCTTCTAATAGAGACTTAAGGATGTTTCTAAAATCTAAAGTCAATATAATAACGAGCAATGTAATTGAACTGGAAGGACTGATATTTAAATTAATGTTGAAACAATAGATATCAGTTTTAGTCTTTTATGAAATTTAAGTAATTTCGGAAATTCCTAGAATTTCAGAAATTTAATAAAAAGAAAAAGGAGATTTTTAAATTTGTTAATTTCACGACAAAGAAAAATAAAACTTGTCAAAATCTTCCATTTTTTTTAATTTTTGCAGTCAAAATTCATTATTCATCGTTAGTTGTTTGACAAATAATACATTTTATTTCTTACTTCAATCCAACAAAGTTTGTAAAATTACAAATTTCCCCTACCAAATCGATTGTTTTAAGTGAATAAAGGAAAGTATTAAATAATATTGTTTCACATTTTTTGTGGTATTTTTTAAAGCTTCACATAGATTGAAATGATTAAGACAACTCTGTTAGCTATTTATTTAATTAGCAAAGAAAGTATGCTATTAATAAGCATTTATTACAAATAGATAAGAATGACTGTATTCTAGGAGTAATATCGTGATTTGACGATGACTTCATTACTTTGTTTGCGATATCTGTCGAAAAATGTAATGTAAACTAAACAGATCCATCCTCCTTACCTTCCATTAGGTACTTTTTTCTTAACCTTCTCATTGCTACATTAACTTTCTCTTTCTATCATTATAAAACTGGTAGAGGTAAAGTAAATTAATTTATTATTAATTATAACTATTCCATAAAAACTTACTTATTTTTCTCTCTTATTATTTTTAAAGTAAACTTTCATGTTTCTCAATTTTTCCTTTTTTTTGATGCATAAATTATAGACTTAAAAATCTATCAATTTGCTCAATTAAATTTGTTCATATTTTATTATTTCAATGAATTTTAATTTGTAATGGTGTAGTGCTATTTATGTCACGACTTTATATGTCACTTTTATAGGTTTAATTACTTCTAATCTACAAGTTAATTTAATAAAATCTATGGTTAGGGCAACTGTACCTTAGAAGTAAAGTGAATTATTGGTAAGATTGAAAATTTGGAAGAGTTAGAAAGATGAGAATAGGATGGTTTGAAATGGAAGTGGAAGTGGTAATGGGAGGAGGATATTTGAGGAGAGACGAAAAACCTGTCTTATACCTGTCGCATTCAGCAATGTACAATCACTACAAATAATATAATGATACTGCGGAAAAGTATCTAATAATATTGCGCCATTATTTCCTGTCGTATGTAAGTCGTTGAACATTATCGTCTATTTACTATGTGACATGTCAGTTTTACTCCGCCAATTTCTTTACAAATTTATTTCACATCTGAATATTCTTCAACTGTAGAATGATTAAATCTTTGAATTTTCACACTAATTTTTAATTGAAATAGGTTAATTAAAATATTTCAGCAATCTACCTACAATACTATCTAACCAATTCTCTTAAAAAAAAAAAGTTAAAAAAGACCGGAAATATATTTTAAATTTACTAACTTCAATTTATCAATAAGCCACTAAATCTTCTTTTTTTTTTACTTACGAATAAGAATGATTGTTTACGTATCGATTAAAACAAATAATAATATATTTGTTCAGGGATTCACTTGCTGATTTTATCGATACGTAAACAACTAATCTTAATCAACCACTAATCAATCATTATTAATTAGCAAATCAATTATGATAGTTAATCTTTTAAGCATATTTCTGGTCATGTGACCTCTCTTTGAACTGTTTAAAGCTTATCAAGTGCGCTTTTTTAGTCGCCTAGCTAATTTCATAATCATTTTATAGTCACTCCTTAATATACATACCATCTCTCCGTGATTCATTTACTTTCCTTCATGACTTTTACTTTAACTATATTTTGAGGTATTAATGAAAGCAATTTATTGATACAATTTGTAAACCATATTACAGTACAAATTAAAATCTTCATTGTAAATGAATTATAAACAGGAAGGATCTTTTATAGGCTTTATAAAAGCTTATCATTTATTTGAGGTTCATTATAAATTCACATTTCTAATGATATTTCTATTTCTATCACCTCATAAACTGTTAATGACCCCATTATCGTTTAGTTACATGGAATAACTTAAATTTACTTTTCCAGAAACTTCTGTAACGCGACATTGCTCCAGAAATGCAAGTTTAATGAATAAGCTATTTGAGCAATGCAAATGTTTACGTAATCAAATCAGATGACATTTGGGAAATTAATCGATAGTACATCGGCACTGCCTGTCTTCAACATTTCTTACTTCTGAAAATTCATTAAACGAAAATTTCTCGCTTTCCCCTTTCATCATTATCAATTAATTGCATTCTTCCTTGACATCTTCAATGACTCATTCGTTCTTTTAGTAGTTTTAAGTAATTTCACTAGAAGTATCCGAAAGAGTTGTTGACATGACTTGACCTTTTATCACTAGGTTACAGTAAAACTAACTCGTTTTTCTCCCCCACTTGTTTCACATTATCCCACTGCAATTAAAATAATGATTACTGTAACAAATATTGCCCATATTGCTGCAAACGATATGAATCATATAAGTTCTAACGATTAACAAGCTAATATTTCTTATCAATTTTAACGAGTGAAACTGATATTCGAAATCTTACTCAATATATACTTCCATCATTAGTGATAACTTGATATGCGCAAAGCTTAAGTTTACAAAAAGAAATGAAGTATTATATTTAATTAATGCGACACATGAGCGCAATGCTTAATATTTGTTAATTGGAATCCAGTTTTCTGCTATTTCCATTTTATGATAAAATATTTGGGTGCAAGCAATTAAACAGGTAGTAACGATCAGACAATCATAATTAATTAGAATGGAAGACTGAAATTGATTACAATTAATTGGATTAAAACAAATGAACATATCTTAATGTAAATGATTGTATGTATTTGTTGTGCTTTTGCCAATTTTATGTTTAGAATAATTATCAAATCAACAAAGATCCCCAGTTCTATCTTGTATAATTAATGATATTAATATCACTTTATCAAAGCAATTCTTAAATCTTTCTGATAAATGCTTCCATCCATCATACCTTCTTGCCTATTTGTCGTCTCTTCATCTACCATTTCTTCGCTCTTACAATCCGCCATAGCTCGGAAAGTTAAGTGGAGCAGTTCACTAAACTACAACTATCTATCAGTCTATCAGTCTATCAATCAATCCATCTATCTATCTATCAATCTATTTATATGTATCATAGTTGGATCGACTAACCGACCATCCATTCATCTATCTATCCATCCATTTATTCCGCTCAGTTCTAACTACCCACCAATCGATTCCACTCTCTCTATTGCACCAGCTACTAACCACTACAACAACGGGTAGAGGTCAACAATCTATTCGTCTATCTTCCCCCCTCTTCATATTATCTATTCTTCTATCCAGTATTAATGCGCCTACTATTTTCAACTTTTATCTTTCCCATTCCCTTTCACTCTCACTTTTCATCTTTTAATTTAAATTATAATTTCATTCATTTAAACTTTTGCACTATCTGTTGATGAGAAGAGAGCAAACAAGTATATATTACTTCCCGTTGCTATGTCCAGCTTAGTGTCCCCTCACACAATCCCCTCTCTCCCCTCCTCTCTCTCTCTCTCTTTCTGTGACTATATCACATATCATGTTTTGATTTCAATATGAGGTAATTATCGATTTGCTGACATCTCCGTATATTATCAATTTGTCAATTATTGCGGTAAGTGTAGTATCATAATAGGAAGATTACGTCATATTGTCAACAAATTCTAAATCGTTTATAAACAAGTTTCACATTGGCTGGTGCATTACGAATCCAATTATTGTCGTATGAGAGATTAACGAAATGATATGATTGGCGAGGACGATGATAAGCACTGTTATACTCATCCATTATCATTAATCCCCTAATTTGAGTATGTAATTATGATGATTGCAATTTAGGTAATGTAACGAAATGAATAAATGCTTCAAGCGAAACAGATGTGACACTTTTAATTTTTTATATTTGTGATAAGCATAGAAGGTATGCTGAAGTAAATCTCGGGAATTTTTTTAATTCCTCACTATTGTGATCATATCAACTATTTTTTTCGGTTGATATTTCTGATAAGTTGATAAATTATTCTCTGTTAATTATGCAAATTATTTTGTAAGGCAATTTTAAAATTCATTTTACTTGACAAGTTTTGTACATTTTTTTAACTCTCAACATTCAAATTCATACTTTTTTTCACGTAAATTAATTAATGTTATAATATAAGAAACGTAATGGAAGTTTTAGACTTTATTGTCTGTAAAATGATCGTATACATTATGACGTAATAACGTAACGTTAAATTTTCAAATAAGTAATTTTCGAATGTTTATTTTTGTTTTGCGAAATAAAAATTCATCATAGCATTAATTAATTATTAAGGAATTGTGGGAGCTCATATTACATTACATCCTTTAGCATTCATCAATCAACAAACTATCACAACTCAAAACGAACCACCTTCATTCAAATATTCGATCATTCACCTCTTTATAGCATCCTTTTTTTACGCATCCAACATTTTCCCACCAATTCATCTATTTATTTATTTTTTGTCTGAAATTAGGAAAAAACTGGACGAATATTTAAAAGTCTGTAGAAGAAATCGAATAATCCATAAGATAACGTAAAAAATTGACGTTGTGATACGTGTGAGACACATTAACTTGTCACACATCCAAACATTTATTCATAACGTTATTTGTATTGATGTTTTTGTCTAGAATGTAGTCCTAGAAGAGAGTCACAAACGTGATCGTTCTTTCCGAGTTGTTACTCATCTTTTACGTGATCATTCTTTCCGAATTGTTACTCATCTCTTACAAACGTGATCCTTCTAACCGTTTGTTACTCATCTATTCATTTTCACATCCTGTAATACCTCAGGAATTTCAGGTTTACCTAGAAATCATAATTCGGAAAAAGTATTTTAGGACATTTCCTTACTTTCTCTTTGTTGTCATCCCTTAATAATTAACATTACTTATTTTAAAAGGGAATCAATAATTAAAGAATAGGAATATGTAAGTTGAATCGGAAACTGTTTAGGGTTTGTTGTCTTTTCCATTCAATTAGTAGAATAATAGCAATTGTTATGCTGTAATTTAAATCTGAATGGATAATGCAAATGAGTTTGAATTGATGAGATTAATGGAAAAAGAAATGAAATAAAAGGATGAAAGTGGCGTTAAATTTAAGTTTCGAATTTGATTCACATTTATAAACTCAAACTTAATAAACTCTTACCTAAACTTTTCTCTTATATGATGCGTAGTTTTTCGGTTGCATATATTGTTTGAGTGTGCTAAATTTGACATATGCCATACATTTATGTTAAATTATTTTCAAATTTTAATGCTAACACATGTTAACGTCAATTTATAAGAACCATTCAGTCAAATAAAAAAATAAATTTTCATATCTACTTTGCGGCTTTATTTTATGGCTTTTAAAGAAATTCTGTATAGTAAAATTTCAATTTTTTAAAATCAAAAAGAACTAACTTAGCGTAGTTAGCATTCATCACAAAACTCACACTTTAATGATACCAACGGAAGGAAAAAAAAATTAAAAGCGCAGATAAAAATAGTCGAAAAGATCGTAAAATATGCTATTTCATAATATATTTATGTTAATAGATAGAGAGATATCCGAGAAGTCATTAACATTTTATGGGATCCAATTTTTGCCATATTTTTTTCCTGTCATATTGTTTTTGATATATGGATTATACCAGCCACAGAGATATAGGACACGGCCACACTACTGTTTCCGAAGGCCATTTTTTTTTTTTGGAATCATTAGAGGAATGATTTAATAAACCCACGTTTTAATATATCCAAATGTCGCTCTGGTCATTTTAGATTCAAAAATGAAGACCAGCGGGTTTGCCTTCGGATCTTTCATGTCATGTATTTCTTTGTCATGTATGTCATGATTTTCACGAATTGGTATTCCTTCCAATGATGTTAACATGTAAGTCCAAAACTATAAGTAATT
>NW_018108334.1:108465-110024 GCF_000183805.2 Loa loa | reverse complement strand
TTGAAATCTAATGATGAGTGGCTGAAAATTTTGAAAATTTATCAAATCCCTCTCCTTCACTAAAATATTGTAATTAAGGTTGATGATAATGACGAGTTTCACTTTTAGTAGGCATATTCTTTCTAATCGTCCAATTTAAATCAGTTTTATTTAAGAACATTTCAAACCTTTCATAATTCCATTTACTATATTTTTCATCAATCTTTCTATTTCTCGAAATATTTTACGGCTATCTTGTTGCGATTGATTACAATGGCAATAATATCCGTTTTATTGACACCAAATAAAATTTTATTGATAAAAGTTTCATTTCAAATAATATACCGTATTTGCTCAATGAATTGTTCTCATATTTGCATATTTTAAAGTTGAAATCTTTGAAAAGAACCTTTTTAAAGGTTTTGGTGCACTTTTCTAAGTGACAGTTTTGTTGGTAAACGTCTTCTTCTTCCCCTTTTTCCTCTTATAATGCTTGGTATATTAAAAAATAAAATATAAAAATGAAGGGAAACTTTTCACAATGATATATTGGATGATTCAAAGGAGCTTAAAATTTATTTCAAACTCTCACAATTTCATCCTTCCCCCCTTCGAATCACCCAATGGAATAGATGACACGTTTGCATTAAATATGAATCAGATACGTTCAATTTTAGCTGGACAAAAATCTTTTCCCATGCTTGAAAAACTTATCATAATATTTTATGAAATCGAATAGTGCCAGAATCTCTCCAATGAATGGAACAAAAGTTGTCTATCATTCATTCTCTGCTATTCTATTCTTACTTTATCAAAATATCTTTCGTCCCATTTCACAATTCAACAATGGAATATCGTGTAAGAAAAATGATCTTTAGAAATCAAAAATAATATATTTACATATTTAATTGTGTCAACTATCCAATATCATCACTTCCCTTAACATTCCTTATCACTTATTATACCTCAAATGTATCATCTAATTAATTCTTTATAAGTTAGCAGTATTAAATTAAAATGCAAAAATGTTAGGTAAGAGAAAACTAAATTGAACTTTGTGAGAAATATATAAGGCTATTAGATTAATTAATTGTTTATATCTGGCCTTTATTATCAAAGTAAATTAGTATTTGCTATTTTCTTTTTTTTTTTCTGGTATAAACGACAAAAAAATAGCAAAATAATGACTGATAGATGTTATATATTTTACACATGTAATATCTGTTATTACATTTTAGATCAAATTACGGTAATTTGATCTCAAGTGTAGTAATTCTTGCATGTTGCATGTGACATTACTGCATGACATAACTGCAATCCAGTCAAAACTGAGAAAATTTCAACCACCTTATCATTTTCCATTTTACATATTTTCCTGCACTATCATTTGAAAACAATGTTGTGTGCGCAAAAAGTTTCGAATTTTTCTTTTGTTTGGAGAATGTTTTCAATAAAATGTATATCAAACTGTCACTGAAGTATTAGCAGAAAGCAATCAGTATCTCTCCTTGGATTTTTCCCTTTTTTTTTCTCTATTTTTGATAAATGTCTCTCTCCCTCTCTCTCTCTCTCTCTCCTCT
>NW_018108334.1:77501-107984 GCF_000183805.2 Loa loa | reverse complement strand
TTTCTATTTTTGTATAAATAGTCTCTCTCCTCCTCTCTCTCTCTCTCTCCCTCTTATGTGTTGAAACTTTTTCAAACAGTTAGTTTCATTCCCATATTTGATGCAAAACTTTCCCTTTGTTTATAGATTTGAATTAGGTTGTCACATTAGTATTTCTGTCGAAACTTTCAGATCATTTTTTGTAGTTAATTCATTTTAGATTTATTATTTTGCCAAAATCATTCTATTCTTGATTAGTAGTATAATGGAAATTTGTGCTTTGCTCCATCTGATAAGATTTCATTTCATTCAAATTTCATCTTTGAAGTGTTGTTGATTAATTCATTGTCATCTTGTTTCTCTTTTTCTTCCTTACTGAACGGAAAAAAAGATTTAATCAGTTGAAAAGAAGAAGAAACCAAAAAAGAGGATAAGTCAATTCATAGAGATATAGTCAAATATGTATTTATCTATAATTTTATCAGTTTGTTTCATGAAGCCGTTGCTGTCTACATCTATTGTAACTGATAAATTTGAACAAGATAGATTCTTCAAATTCTGAATAGATCTATAAACTTATCATAAAAGCAGAAGAGGTTCGTAATTATATTTGTACATATGCATACTCCAAGTTTTAGTCAATGCCAAACCTGGAAAAATAATTACTTTTTAGTTGTGGAATATTTGCAGAATAAGAATTATTCTCGTGACAGTTTTATGACCGAGAATGATCGAATATTTCTCCCAAAGCAACGATGGGATATTCTGACCGAAAAATATTTTTCTAAATCATTGCATTAACATTCCCCATAAATACTAATCGCTCTGGTAGATTAGAATGAAATAGTCTGTGACACTTCAATTATAATGAATGAAATGAAAACAATTCAATCAGGATCAGTCATCTGCACTTATTTTCGAATTCATTAAAAAATTAAAAATTAATTGAACTTTTTTTTTTTTTTTTTGAAGAAGGAACGATTGGAGCGAAATAGTACTCACTCCCTAAAAGAACGACATTTCAAAAAAGAAACGAAACAAAGAACGATGCATTCATATTAAAAGTAAATATTGGTGATGCGGTGACAGTAACTGGACGATACAATTGCGCACCATCAATTTTCGATCACTATATTGTTTATAGTTTGCTGAAATTACTCTTCCTCTATTAACTATTTATTTATTATTCTTATTACACTATCATATTATTATTCTATTTCTACTTGCTATTACCGCCACTTTTATCATATAAGGGAAAAAATTACAAACAGACAAAAAGACGAAAGAAAAAAATTCCAATTGCGAAGCATATTTTTAGTGTCGCTTTCTTCTCTTTCGATTCAATCATCCATTATCAATTTCAAATTAATTATTTCGGATTTTAAATTACACTTTGTTAAATTGAAGTGTTGAAACTTTTGTGGAATATTATATTTTGTCAATTTAAGGTAAGTTCATCAATCTTCGTTTAATTTATCCATCTTTCTTTTTGGCTGATTGTCATCCTTTAGTACAAGTAACATAATTAAAAGAACCCAGCGAACTTTCTGAAATAAACGTTGTATGTCGTGAAATAAATGACAACATTTACGAATTTCGTAAAAATCGGTTTTTCGGAAGATTAGTTTCACTCGTTTCCATTTCCCTTTCTAATTTATAATTCAATGATGGTATTTTTAGGATAGAAAAAAGGATTTTCTTCCTTTATACAAATAACGATGCCAAGTGCTGATGATGTATTTCGGCAATTCGAAATTGAGTTAGACGCTGGTAGTGAACCAATCTTTCATGGTGATGAATTGATAACCGGTAAATTACAAATTGAACTGAAGAGACCGATGACCATACAAGCCATCAAATTGCAGTTCAAGGGGCGTGCTGCATGTATAAAAAGAGATTCCGCCAAAGGAGCTGAAATTGAAAAGGTACCAAAAAAATATTTTGTTGATACCCGTCATCTATCAATTTAAACTTCCGGTCATCAAATTTAGTATTCACCAGAACTTAAGATTTGAGATCTTCCGTAATCGTTACTGGCTTCAACGATTTGATTTTGAGATTTCTGTAAAAGCTAACAGTATAAGTTATACTAATCTATTTTCATGTTCCTGCTTCCGAATATATTCCGTTGTTGTTGTAGGTCTATTTTGATAGAGATTTCACGTTACTGGAAAGGCCACCTGGTCGACCAGAACCGGGACATTTCCCGTGGATCGCTGATTACTTATACTGCTTGCCATTTGAATGCCCATTACCTCTGGGTTGTCCAACTTCATACGAAAATCCTCATGGGTTTATTCGATATTTTATCCGGGCTACTGTTGTCGAAGAAGCTGGAACTGATTCGGTGAGTTTAAGCTTAAATATTTGATCTATTTTATAAGTTAGAAAATACTTCGGGGAGATATAACTACATCTGGAAAAGGAAGTTTAAATAGGTTTAAATAGACTCACCTTATTTTATTACCTATCACCGAATAAATGTTATGACAAATTATTGTTCAATAATATTCATCTTGATTTGTTAAATTCTGTTATCTTCATTTTGCGGTTGGATAAAAACAAATACTTTAGCGTGAATATATCGCGAAAAAGCCGATCTCAGTGATTGCACCGGTGGAGTCATTTATGGAATTGGTCGCGCAACCAATTGGTGCCTCAGAAACAGTATCATTTGGTGGTTGTTGTTGTCGAGGAAAATTGATCGCCGAAGTACGCTTGCCAAAATCTGCCTATGCACCGGGCGAAACAGTTATTGGTTCTATCAGAATTGATAATCGACATCCAAGGCATATAGTTGATCAGGTATATATAGTTTGATCGAGAGCAGTTTGATAAATCAATTTTAGAACCGTGTTTAGATTGTAGGTAGAAGTAACATGATAGCATTCTTAAGTTACATCAATTATGAGTTTTATATTATTAACAACATTATATAATATATTTAAATTTACGAAAATTTCAGTTTTTTAAATATAATTATAAAATACTTCAATTTTTTAATGTAATTATAAAACTAAAACTAATAAATGATTTCTTTTTTTTGAGATGGAACTTCGTCTAGTGGATCGAGTGCAGTGTGTTGATTCCAAGAATAATAATACATTACCCAATCGGACATTGATCATACGTCGACTCGAGAAACACGATGCTGTTAAGTCAAAAAGTCTATTAGAAAAAGATGAAGTGTTTTTCCTGCAAATTCCTGCTTTGGCGCCAACTATAGGTTTGTTTTTTCTCACAATTATTGATATTATTAAGTAATTCTGTTCGGACTATTGTAAAAGAAGCCTTGGTTTACAGGAAATATGTGTTTCGCGCATGGTAACAAAATTAGTAATTTAGGCTTAGTAAAAAGTAACTTGGGACACTCGACCGGATATCCGAATATTTATCATATTTGCAAAAAAATAAAATAATCCTTGTTTAAGTTTTTCACTATTTCCAGGGACAAAATTAAATAAATCCTCTGTTACTAATAATGCTACAACTACGGATGCTGATTTCACAATGACGCCAGATCAGCCAGTACCCAATTCCACTTCTCTTTTAGTCAAATTTCAAGAATCTCCAAGCAGTGCAACTTTGAGATTCCGAAAAAAACCCTTTTTACGGGTTGAATACGCCATACAGGTATGCTTATGTGTTGCTTTTTATTATCCAAGATTGTTAAGAGAGGATGAGAACTCAAAAAACGTGTGACAAATTCATTGGATTCAACGAATTATCATTAGTAGTTACGGTGATGAAATGTTTCCAATTACAAAATAAAGTCATGTTTAATCGTCCTCATGTTTAATTGATTATATGTCGTCGAATTCATTAATCTCACTAATTCATTCAGTTCTGTCATAAATTTTAGTTTTTAAAATTCTATTCAAATGTGCAACAAGTTGCAGTTATCACTCGGCGATTACTTATTGCTGGAATTGCCGATAACAATTTTACCATTACCATGTCGAGGTAGCAATATCCGTTATCAGCCATTTGTGGGTGGCGCGCAACCAATACCGGAAAGCGATGAATCTGGAAAATTCATCTATGGTGATGGTTTCATGTTTACTCCTCAGTACAGTGTACTGGTTCCATCTACCAACAATTATTCATCCAAAAGTAATGTTATTGCAAACTCGGGAGCAGCGACAACAATAACAAATGCATCGCAGTCAAACGGTAACACCGAAAATAATATCAAGAGATGATGATAATAAAAGGTACTACACGACGAGGATGACAGATAACAAAAGATTGATAGCAATGGCCTATGAATAGACTCTTCAAATACTGTGTTGTTAGATGGTAAATACAATGCACTCATTGATTTGCAATTAATCAGTGTTTCCTCATGATAATCAGTTTGATCATCTTCACTTTCATGATTTATTACCCACCTAAAATTGTTGCATTACGCTAAAGAGGTCCACTGGGAGTTATTTCAAAATGAAAATTCGAACTTGGAAAGTCCCAATTATTCTTTAAGTTCTAATTCACTTCACTCTAATTTTTACATTCTTTCAGCTTCTTTCTTTTCGCCATTTTTAATTCATTATTTAAATCATATTAATTTTTGCCCTCTTGTCACATAAAATAACAAATTACCCTATAAATTTAAACATATGTCATAAATCATACTATGTTTATATCAATTAAGGGACATATAAAAATTTATGTTGTCATTTATCAAGAGCTGTCCGTTTATTCCGCACAAATGCTTTCGGCACCATCCATAGATATACCGAAAAAGGCTTATATCACCAGCTGTAAAATGATCTCATTAAAACAACCAGCTTTTTAAACAGCGGATAGTTATTATCACTTATAGAATAAACATCAACAACTTGACAAAACAGTGTCAGACACACCAGGGAAAATATAATTTAATAAAAAATTTCCAACAGGTTACACATGCGTTGATACAAAATCTGCTTGAACAATACTCAGTAGCTTATCCGTTTTGACCGATGTGATCTATATGAATTGGATGACATGCGTTGAAAATTACACATGAACATTTGCCTTATATACAAGACCTTGGTGTTAAAGAAAATCCTGGTCAGTGACCTCCCGAAATACGATAATTACTACAATATGCCCATAAATCAGATTCGACCCTGTTATCCTTGTGCTAAAAAGTAACAAATATTTATACGTAAGCGCTTAATGCATCACAAAACGAATGGTACGTTAATCATCGACCTTCAACACTTTGGAAATAATTGTCCAAACATACTCTGAATTATTTGAAAAAAATGTATACAATGGAATCAAAATGTTTGATGAAACCGGTTTCACAGTTCACTCTGATGAGAAATATCAAGAAAATATCAATATAAAATATCAACGTTTAACAATAACTCGCACTATTTTACGCAGAAACTTTTTCCGAAAAATATGTGCAGCTCCAAAACTACGCGACTGTTATTAACAGTAATATGAATTCATCGTCACTTGGAAGTTGTTAACAAAAGATCACATTGACACACGCGGAAATAAAACCCGGCTGACAAATACCATCTTCTCTTTATTTAGACAGGCCTATCGTGCAAGTCTCTTCGAACTTCGTTAGTCATAAAGGAAATTTCAAATTCAAAATGATTTTGCCATGAAATATTGCAAGAGAAGTTCATCATAATCACCTGACATTGAAAAGCAAACCGAATGCAGACCGCTCATGTTAAGGACAAGTTTTTGCCATTTTAATGGACTTGATATGTCCAATAAGCTCAACAACACAAACATCCAGAGAAGCATTTGAAATTGAAACCTATAAACAAATATTACTAGGAAGCAACCTAGTTTCGGAATAAGATCCAAAAACTATAAAGAATTTAAATTAGTAGAGTTTGACGATGACGATGTTGAAACAAGATGCAAAATGCCACCAATTCTACGTATTAATTCGTCAAGATTGATGAAATGTGTTATAATCATTAGCGCTAGCCAAAATAAGATCACAAATCCAGCCCGTGTCCTGAAAATCATAAAACTGATACAACAGTAGCGAAAAAGGAATTTAATCGATTGAAATAAAATAATATTATCATTATTCTTAATAAATGAATCCTTGAAATCCGAAAGTTCCTACTGGTAGAAGAATAGTAACAAACCTGGTGCCGGTGAAAGGTTTAACAAAATCAAGAGCAAAAGACACAATAAGCAATACGAGCTTGATAAATTCCACTAAAATATTTGTTCCAGAAAGCATTACTGAATTGAATGTTGTCTGTGGTCGAGATTCTGTCCATTCTTTCACATTTACTTCCATCCGTATCATCTAGAAAAGGAAATTTTGCGCTATCAAAACCATGCTATTGAAATTCATGACCTGATTTCTCCTCATATTCTGTTAACCTTTAGAACAGTTTAGAATAAAAAATGACGAAATGACAATTTTACACCATAACAAGCAGTCATACCTCTTTGAATATTTATTCAAAGATCAATTTCCAAGCACGATTCAATTTTCGCCATAATCCCAACGATATGCACAACATATTGCAAAAAATTCGGAAATAAATCAAGACTATATTATCGCCCAGAAAAGAACAATTTTACCTTATTTTGAGTATTCTCAATGTTCTCTTCAATGGAGCGAAAACGGTCGCTGTACTGATAATCCATACGTGTAGCAATTGTGTTGAGATCAGATTTAAGTGCAATCATTTCAGCCTGATGCAATTCAATCGTTTCATTTAACATTTCTTCAAGCCTCTAAAAACATATATATTAGTCTACCGGTTAGTCTACTTCATGAACGAAGTAAGAAAGATAAGAGGACCCGATGCGTAAAAACAAAATATGTTTCTTAACTGCAAATAAAAACTCACAACATCATTAAAAAATAATTGATACTTTTAATTTCAACAAACCTGAGCTTTAATCCTTTCTTCATGAAGTGCATTATTGAAGTAACTGAATTCAGATTTATTCTGGTTCTAAATATAAATGTTTCCCAGCAATCAAAATAAACTGCTATAATGTATTTTCACAAACAATGAGTTCAAAAGCTTTAAAGATAAGAAAATAATGTATTTAAAAACTATTTAAATTTGTCACAGCAGGTATGCAAATGTAGCTCAGGACTGCACAACTCGTTTCTATAATGGATAAGAACGTACATGAGTCATTTAAAAAAGCTGACGATGAGTGCTAATAACTATTTCTCAGCCGACCATTCAGCGGTAGGACCTTCTTGAATTACTTGCCATTTTAAATTTATCTTTCGGCAGAGTTTTATAATACCCATCGTACCCTCAGAACAATCAGTTGTACATGTTGCATTTTCCGAGAATATTATCAAACGAGAAAAAAACAGTAGCTTTATTTACCTGTAACTTATTAAGTTGCTCAAGAAGCGCTTGATTCTGTGCCTTCAATTCTTGAACATCATTACGCAACTCAACCACAGTATTTGCAGCGGTAAATCCGACTTCTGGTTCATTATGAGACGAGGTCATAGAGTTATCGAGATCAAACGCCAGTGAAGGCATTGTTTCATTACGTTTATGTCCACGCTTAGCTGGTAGTGGTGCCACATCACAATTCTCGAAATCCAAATTATGTATTCTAAAAAGAATTCTGATTCCTATATGCAGCAAAATAAAGTAAAAATGAAGAGATGAAAAAACAGTACACAAGATAAAAAATGCAAACCATTACAACTCGAGAAAAAACAAGCCTATCATTAGTTTGTGTATCAGAATAAAAAGTGGAATGGCCGACATTGGATGCATCACTTGCAATACTATCCGGTATATTATCCGCTGATCCAAAAGTACTTTTGATTATATGTGCTATACCGCGCGGTGCAGATATCACTTCCCGAAGCAGTGGACCCGTTTTCCTAAAAATATAGTCCCATAATTCCCAGAAACTATTCAAATAGCGAGTTCAAAGAAGCATTCTAGATGCGGTGTTTGTGTAACTTCCACATCCACAACGACAAGCAGAGCATTCAGCACACCACCTATTGCTAAAAATAAGAATTCGTGTAAGTTATCCGTATATCTCATGATCATGAAAAAACTTAGATTAAAATAATTTGTAAAGAAAAGTTGAGGTACGGAAAAATAAACAGCAGTATTCGTAGGTTACAATCTCATTTCTACTTTGCAAATAGAAATTATCGGAAATTTTTGATCCCATATTAAAAGAGATGTCGAAAATAGTTAGCAATCTAGCCATCCAACATAATGGTGCCATTTATAATGACACGCACAGATCTACTTCCCGAGTGCAGGAATATTTTTTTTTATTCTTTAACTGAGTCACAAACCTAATATTATTAAGGACAGCGCTTTTAGGTGAAAGTTCGGTGACGATTCCCATATTCAAGTCCAGTAATTTTGACTGCAGTTGTTCCAGCTTCTTCTTAAACAATGCCACACAGTTTCTTCTTGCGGAGCATTTAAAATATATTTTAAAAAAAGAAGTATGAAAGAGTAGCATTTAAAACATGATACTACTGATTAGTTTCAGATATCTTTGTTGTTTCTGCGGCTTTACTTATCGAGTTTCACTCTTTCTGCGGTCAGACCCTCTGTGATGAGTTTTACCCCTTGTATGGAAACGTAATGGTGCAGAGTGCATATAACAACATAAATAAAAACCACGATGTACTGGAATGTGAAACAAAGCCAAGCACTTGAACTAGATGATTTTTCATCAGAAGATAGTCGGTAAGTTCAGGTGAAAAATACCGATATTTCATTCTTCAAATCAGACGTTAAACTAACCTTCAGATGTTCAGTTTCTTGTGAACTTTTCTTGTTTTTTTCTCGAAATGTTGCCGAACCCGTGCCAGTTGTGGGTTTTCGTTCCCACCTTCCATACTGCTAGTCATAGATAAGAAATCATCAACATCCGCTGAAATGATATTGGAAATAATTTGGACCAACAAAGACAAAGTAGAATGAAAAAGAGCTGAAAAAGTCATGCATACATTTGAAATCACTCTACGACAAATTCTTACTAAAAAAATGAATAATAAGCGACAGGTACCCTCTCTAGCAAGAGAAATGCGAGATAATCTTTCCTTGATTTGTTCTATTTTGCGCTCAATGCGTGTCCGGTCATCCAAGCCAATATCATCAACACCTCCAGCTTGCGATGCTCCTCCATCTGATGAGCGCAAACTACTGCCTAACCATGAACCATCTGACTGGAATCAACTATTCTTGAAAAACAAGTTTATCGGAATTGTAATGCAATAACAATTTAATTTAATGCAATTATTCATTTCATGTAATATTTAATACGGCAAAATGACTTTCTGCAGTCACGACGAATCGATTAATAAGAATGCCTCATACCAAAAAGAAAGAAAAGATAAATAAAAACAAGAGAACAACGATGAAATGTTGCCTATGTAGTCATTTTCTAATACCTACAGTGAAATGTTATGCATATGAAGTTATCACTGCAAAGCTGATAGTGACAAGCAACACATATTATTACTTTCTTTATATGAAAAAGAATATTAATCATATCTTTCCTGCAAAAAAAAATGATAAAAAGAAAACCTCGGCATGTGAGTCGTGTTTTATGACCGGTGGTAACATTTGAAATTAATGAAATAATAATACCGGAAGTTGTTGATATCCGGTTCCTCGGATAATGCCTCAGGCAAGTTATAACAATTGTTGCCTACATTTGCCTTATCACCATCATATTCCACTTTTCCTGCAAAACAATACTGATAAGAATAGTAGCAACAATCGAAACATTAAACCTTATGTGCTTTTCACGAACCTTCGGGAGAATGTTTCCGATAAACGATTAGTCAAAATATTATTTAATTCGATATAATAATTCCAATCATTATTTAACTTGATACAATAATGTCCAATCATGTTAATGATTTCCTTTACCATCATTAAAAAACTAAGTACAAAACACTGCAACATTTACCTCTCTATATCTTCGGTGTGAAACAATGTAAGTATGTAAAATGCGCACAGCGCAATTGGCACAAGGAATGGACTGCAAAAATAAAATAAAAAATTACAAAAGTGATGCGAGATAATTCAAAATGGTTAGCAAAAAATGAGTTTAACATCGGCAGTCATCAGTTATATAGCCAACTTAAAACTCACCAGAATAACCTACTTCGTTTTGATGCACGCTGGGATTATGGTTTTCGTGATGGTCTGTTGTCATAAGTGGTGGCTGAGAAGTGGTGACAACGATTGGCAAAGATATCACGTGAGGAACTGGTAAGGAATGAAACGCGGGTGGCAGGTTAGGGGTTAGTGTGCGTAGCTTTCCATTCTTTTTCAGTTAGATTTCGGTCATTTAAGGGACAATTACAGGAGAATGGTGATAACCCGTAGGATAACTTTGCAGCAATGAATTTAACATCATGAATCATCGGCCCTATAACTTTTCAAAAGAGCGTAACTCCTCGGTGAAATGACCAAGTTAGAGCCATCCTAAACTTTTTTTATGAGATAACATGATCCGGACTCATTTCCCATCCGGATTAATTGTCAAGGTGTAAACTTGCAAGTATATGAAAGAACGCCATGGATCGCAATATCGATCACAATCTTTCATCGTACACATCGATCGCAATTAGTCTTCTCTAGGAGATCAGCATACGTCATACGTCGGGAAGGCGAATACGTCATACGTCGGGAAGGCGAATGGTTTGTCCGTGACATTTAATTTAGTGAAAGAGATTGTCATTATGGAAAGGGAAATGTGTATAATGAAAGCAGAGTAGTGTGAATGATAAAGAAGTGATATCAGGTTGCGAATAACTGGGTCATTGAATTGGTGATTGGGAAACTGCACAGTAGCAAGCGGGGGGTGGTAATCAACAATCTAGTTTCGCTTCACTTCATCGCTAATATAACGTATTATTTTACTGTTAGTTTTCCTTTATTTCATTTTGTTTTCAGCGTTAATTGTTTTCAGGAGTCTAAACACGTGATCTTCTTTAGTTGGATCATGCTGATATATGTGTTTATTCTATGGTAATTTCGACTTTTATTGGTGACTGAAATTTACGTAATCGTTGTATGGGAATTTCGTATGAACAGTCCTATCCTATCACAGATCAGTCCATGTATACCGTGAAAATGCGTGTGTAAACGTGTGATATGAAAAAGTTCAAGTAGACGCGTGACGCGTGTATAAAATATGACCTTAACAAGTATTCGTGCTAAGGGGTATGGTGGTAATATATTTTGGAAAGTGGCAAGAAGTATTTTCACACCAATCACTGAAATTGAGGTTGTTTTCAAAGGATGGACTGGACGAATTAATTTTACGATTGTCATCGTGGAACTTTTCTGAATAATCGATGCAAGCCATAGCTGCATTGCTAAGATTACTTCCAACTTTGGAAGATCTAATCAAGACACTGAAAGCTACTAACATTTCATGCAATATCCATTCAGTACGACTTGCAAGTTAATACTGGGTGTTGGAGACGTCATAGTTTCTTTTTTCTTTCGCTGCATAAACTTTCAAAAAGAAAAAAGTCAGTGATCGAGCAAGAACTTTACTTGCAAGCTGAAAAAAAAAGACTTGAAGTAATAGAAGCAAATTACTAACAGAAGCGAATCTGTTCATTTTCTAAATCAAACATTTTCAACATTTTTATTTTGGAATTCATTTCTCCTTTTCATTCATTGATCTCATGAATTATGAATATTGTGGTCCAAAAATCTTGTGAACTTTCTGATGAAAGAAAACAGTTTTCAAGAATAAAAATATGATCACATTATCTATTTATAGTGAATAAAGTACCTTCCTATGTATTATTCCTGAATGATTCCTATGGCTGATGTGAGGTGACATTACTGAATGACTGTTTATTAAGTTGTTCAGTAACTTCCTCTAATCGTTACACCATGGCTTGTTTTTTTTTTTTTTGCTAGGAGATGGCATCATAATTTGCAGGTTTTACAGTTAATGAATGGGATGAGAAGGTTTCAGTCATAACTTTCCTCTGCGAAGACTGGTAAACTGTTATTTCGAGCTTTAACTCGGAAGAGAACAAGTGATATCCGTTTTTCCAATATAACATTGCTTTAGTGGAGGACTTTTTAGATTCTTAATTTCAAACTTTTCACAAAACTTGACAATTATTTTATTTTAAAATATGTAGTTTGAAGTTGGACATAACGAATAAAGAACTACGGAACATATGAGTTTTAGAACAGACCGGAATGTACGTCATTTCAAATTCCATATTTTTCTACTGAGTTCTTAAAAAATATGAAAAACGAGTAATGAACCATTTGCGAGAGACCGGTAGTTGTCGATGAGTTATTGACTTTGCATGGATTTTTCTTGATTTTAGTAATTAGTCACATCGGAATAATTCAGTTATTCATAGCAGCTTGTTTTCCGGCAATAGCATAACTATATTCCAAATATGGCTGAGAAGAGTTCATGATGCTGGGTGATTTCCATTTCATTTAAAGCTTTGAGTTTTCCATTTGAGAGTCTAACTTTATGAGAATGGTATGCGCAAATTATGCATCGTCAACTAAATAATGCTATCAGGTTGTTAAGACCGTGGTACTTCCAGCGACACATAATATTTATGTGTGTATATTAGCATAATAATGAGTATTTGTTATATATATTCATTGAATACACTTTGGTATCGTATGAAGTTCCCATGATTAAACATTATTTTCCGTTTCCTTTCTTCATGGGGAAATTTTTTGATTCGAATCTTGTTCATTTTTACAAGAAAACAAGTTTTTACGAATCAATTTCCAAACATAGGTGCAGAAGAACAATTTTCATGTGACCGTTGATTGAACGAAATCAGAGCAGTGGTAAAGAAAAAATCAGAAAGTAGGAAAAAGGAGAGGAAAATTGGAACAGAACAGTGTGAAGTACAAGAATAACCAATGGGAGAGTGGTGGAGGAAATTTTTTGCTGTTGCGGAAATGGTAACAAATTTGTTATGTGATACAACTCATTTTTCGTTGGCACTTCTTGCTTATTGCTGGAGCAAAATGGTACCCACTAAAAAGATTTCCAACTTAACCAGGTTGGATCCGATCAGCCAACTCTCAACAAATGTTTGTCGCATTTTGGGACAAAATCCAGGACCATTTACGCTTCAGGGAACTAATACGTATTTGGTTGGAGCAACCGAAGGGTGAGCGTTTTGCATTTTGTTTTTCTCATGCTTTCTGTAAGATCAATAAAAAGATAATTCAGTTTGATCAGCTTTGATGCTCTGAATATTCATTACTATCATTGGTTTAAGTTCATTCATAAAATCACTTGCAGAGTAATTAAATAGAGGCGAAGTTAACTAGTACTCTAAACTGATAAATCCATTAAAATGAAACAGTTTGATGTCTGGGTCGATGTGATGCTTAAATATTTTAGAAGGTTCTTCCTGCTTCTCCGTTCAGCTATTGTACTAAAGCAACTGGCAGATCTAACTGTCATATATCGCTTGTCTGATAATTCCTGATATGATTGTAGCGACCGATTTGGAGATGATTTGTTTGTTGCATGTTATGAGATGATGAAAAAAGTAATTACTGTTTATGTTATTAAGGTTGACAGAAGGGGACGGAATATACAATAAAATTTCACCCATTTTAGAATGATTATTACATTAAGAAGTCGTAATGTTATCAAAGTCTAAGCATTTTCTGTAGTAGGGAACTTTCATGACATTTGAGGGTAAAGAAATCAAAATTTTTGATTTGGTTTGAGCAGAACCATTTCCTCATGTAAAAACCAAATTCTCTTTGAGTCAAAGATGATTTACTTCTGAAAAGTTGGGAAGCTAAAATTTCCAAGATATTTTGCCTTTGATTACAGTAATTAATCAAAGGTGGTTAAGGTAGTTCAAAATCGAAAACTTGCTTTCTAGTTTGCCTTGATCGTTGACTTCAAATATAATGTAAGTCTGAGATGATGAATAAAGCGGAACTAACAGTACCGATATTGTACTTGCGTCATTCATTATTGTCCATCTTTAAATCCTTATAATCTACTTATTGATAGGATACATTAGTCTTACTTCGAAAACAAAATCTAATTCTTTCTAATTTTTTCAGGAAAATTTTAATCGATTGTGGTAACAGTGGGGTGAAGCAATACATCGATTATTTGAAGGAAGCACTGGGTAATAATACAATAAGATTAATTATTTGCACACACTGGCATGATGATCATATAGGCGGCATACCGGATATTTTCAAACATGTAACTTATTTTCTTTCATTTCAAAGTATTTTTAAAAGTTTCTCAGTTTTAACTTCTCGACAGATTCCTTTTCAAAGCCATATTTTGTAACAGGTGTTCTGTTGAGTCAGGTAGACTTCTGATTTTAGTCACATCTCGCAGCTAAGTTTGAGTTTTTCATTATTATTGTACCTTGCAGAAGTATGGGTCTTGACTGTTCAACCACATACAACTAGAAAATAAATAAAACATTAAGACACGTTTTAGAAAAAATTTGATGCTATCATTAAAGGTAACGAATGGACCTGTACCAGTTCATAAACTTCGAAAAACAGATTCGCTAGAGGTGGGCAACATAAAATTTGATTACATATCACCAGAAAGTGTCATTACGGCTCCTGGAGTTACTCTTAGGTAGTGTTTCAAACTTTTATTATAAATAAGGGATTGACAGGGGTCAATCCCTTATTGACCCCCTTATTCAGGCCTGATCTATAGTAGGAATATATGTTATAGACATAGGTCAAGACCAAAAGAACAAGACAAGTGCATATTCCCTCCTCTTTATCAAATATTATGGTAAAAATTCATACCATATGACTGTGATGTGTTAGTAAATTTTGATTCTCTACGAATCATTTGAAGGTGTTTTCAAATAAATTTATTTGAATTTATTTTTGCTGGAAATTTGATTTTAAACCATGTGGGAAATATGTATTTTTTTTCTAGATTCGGTAATTTCATTCACACAGTTTTGTTATAAATAAAAGCTGGGTGATCGAAGGTAATCGTCCTGGGTGCATTTATTTCTGTAGTTTACAGTCGAGAACTATATATGAATTTTTATTTCCTGTAGAAACTTCGACTTTTAATTGAATGGAAACAAAACAACGGAGAAAACTTTAGATAAGTTACAGATGTATTGCAACACCTGGGCATACATCCGATCATATCTCCCTTTATTTTGAAGAAGAAGGTAGTCTCTTCAGCGGTGACTGCATACTTGGAGAAGGTACTTCTGTATTTGAAGATCTTTATGATTATATGCATTCGTTGGAAGCACTATCGAAACTTAGTGTGACTAGGTATGTGCATTAACTTTCTTTGTTGCTACTGCAAAAACACACACATACAGTTATTAAAAATCTTATTGGTAGTGAAAGATGATTTCTAGGATATATCCGGGACATGGGACTGTTATCGAGAATGGTTTGGAAAAAATTCATGAATATATAACACATCGGAAGAGACGAGAAGACGAAATATTGAAAATATTGGAAAATACGACGGTGGCATCTAGCATGCAAATTACTAATTTAATTTATAAAGTAAGTTTTCCCACCGTTTTTCATAGATACCATTTGATCAAAGTTTGGATGCAAATGCTATTTTCTGTTTCGCCTCCTCAAACAGAAATTAAGAATACACAGCTAATAGAGCGAGGTTTCACGTTTTTTTAAAAAAAAAGGTCACTTTTCACATTTTTTTAATAACCTTAAAAAAGGTTATCCTGCGAAGTTTATTCGATAAACTCGATGCAGCCACTTATTAATTATTAATTTTCCTAACTGTTCAATTGTATTCATGTTTATCCAGTCTGTTTTCCAGGATATATCTTGGTCAGTTAAATTGGGAGCCGTGAACAATGTGAATAAACATTTAACGAAGCTCGTGAAAGAAAATAGGGTTAAGCAAGTCGGTTTTGATAGCTATTGTCTAAATACTGCTCCGAACGCCGGCGTAGGACAACTTATTACTCATGCTCATAACTGATTTTTTTTTTATTTGTTACATATACAACATAAATAACTCACTTATTAAACAAATAAGTGTGTTAACAAATAAATACCTAGTAAAATTCAGCTTAATTTTATTCAGATACGTGTTGATGCGGCCTCATATCACTAATTTTTAACAGTTGTCACTACAAAAAAGAACAAAATTTGTTAAGCGGAAATATTACCTTTTTTAATTGGATATATTTGTCATGATGCATCCACCACAAGTATGGCGAATAAATACAATTACTCAGTTAACTAGGAAAAGACTGAGTGTGTTCTTGGCACTAGGGAAGTAATTGGAACCGATAGTCGGTAATCAAACTCTCTTTACAAATTTTGAATAATATTGAATGATGTTGGTGCACTGGTCAATAAAAGCATATAAATTGCTATAAATCCCGTTTCCAGGCTAGCACCAACCTACAAATGTTAAACGACATTTTTTCCAAAAAAAAAAAAGACAAACTGCATTGCGGTAAAGCCGTAATGAATCACAAACTTCATTGCGGTAAAGCCGTAATGAATCATTCATACTGCGTATTTAACTCAATCCGATCTTATGCTTAAATCTCTTGAAATTAATTTCAGATATCTGTTGTCTAAAAATTCATTGAAATCACTTCTCTGATCGTTATTTTGTAGTACAGAACACTTCGGCGGTTGGAAGTATCATATTGCCTGTTCAGCACTTAATTCCCTCATAACGACAGAAGCACTTTTACCTCATCCTGCTTTTTGTCTTCTTCCTTTAAGTTACGAATGATAACCGCTCACATTGTTTAATGAGTGGTTAATCATAAAGTTGTACAATTCTCATTTGAGCTTGCATAAAAGGGAAGATGTGACACTGTTCTTATGGAGTAATTCTGCAATGGAGGGATATAAAATGTACATCGATTGCTGATCCGAAGTAATTCATTCATTATTCATCTTACAGAAATCTCAACTCAGCAATGGCTTTATCGTAAATTAAATTCGTCTATACATTGTCCCCTTGCATGTTTGAAAGTGTTGGAATTTCCGCAGATGAGGGATTGCTAATTTTCCCATTTTGTTTTCTTTTTGATGTTGAAATGAAAAAAGTAACGAATGATTTCCTGATATCAATTTCGAAGATGGAAACATATGAAACATTAGTTATGAAATCATCAATTTCTTCATCATAAATATCCCACCTTTCTCATTCATCATTTTATAATTTGTTTACATTATTGCAATTTTTCGCTCATTCTGCTCTTTTTCTTTCTCCATATAGTGCAGGTGTTAAACTTTCTCTGTTATCAGATAGAAATATATATATATACACATATGCACTAAAACATTACTTTCTAATATTAGCATGAGAAAATGGATGTATTAATGCCAGAAAGTTCTTTCAGGGAAAAAACACAGTTGAGGGAGAGCAGATTTTTCCCAATAAAATACCCCATATCTTTCCCCAAATTTCGAACCTTGCTCTTACGATTATTCTTTCTCGTAGCTTAATTTTCTGAGTTAATTTTAGTGGATTATTTCAGCAACACATCCTTTGATCATCATTACTTTCGTACACGCATGATCACATCAATCAATTCACTGTTTTCATTGTGTGAATGAATTAGTTTTAGGTGTTAGCTTTTAAGTTTCAAAACTTCAAATTTTAGGCGTAAAAGTTTAAAGTGTTGAATTAGTCCTAATAAAACCCAAAGTATGACGATGATTTCATTCATTTAATGAAATATCGTATGATTTATTGTTGAACAATGTCGCTGAAAATGTGACGTGATCCAGCTTTATATATAATTACTGAAAAGATATTTATTTCGGTTTTTTTTTTTGATTAGAAGTGTGATTTAATTAGTGGAAAGAATGCGACATGGTATAAGAGAACAAACACTTCTCTCAACTCTCCCACCCATACCATCGGAAAGGATGGAAAGAGGTGGGACAGTTTGCGCAATTCGTGATTTATCGGCTGAGATAGTTCTTCCATTTTCTATATTTCTTACCCAAACAAATGCTCTTCTATCAATACTTTTGAGCGGGGATTGTAGAGTTGACAATAAGTTGGTGGCGATCGATCCCCTGATAATAAAATTCATCTCATTAAGAGATGAGTGCGACATCGTTAACATCGCTGTTCCCTTCCAACCATCTACGCTATCGATCCACCTATTGTATAGCAGATGTACTGTTGTCATTTATTGTCATTTGTTGTTCCCACTAGAAAATATCACCACTACAGAAGAATATTGGCATATTTCATAGCCCAACATTGTTGTTGAATGTCACTAAAGGATAGGTAAGAAGGATCCATGTATATGTGTGCATGTGTGTGTGTATGTGTGTTTATGTATGTGTATGTGTGTAATATGTGTGTATGTATGTATGTGTGTGTGTGTGTGTGTGTGTGAATCTATTGATGGATCGGATCTGATTCACTCCATCATATCATATTTGGTAGTATTTTCAGCAGCGATGTTCCTATTGTCATGATTGAGGCAATTTTTCGAGGACGTTTTATAGCGTTTATTACAATTTTTGATATTTGTTTCATCAGAAATGGAAATGTCGCGATAGTATCACGAAAGAAATGGACGGAACAAGATGAAGCTCGAAGGATTCAACAGGTTGTTTGGGACAGTTCCACTGATTCACTTCATTTTCATCTTTCGATTAAATTTTCTGAAGTGAAATACTCGAAAATGAAAAGTCTCAATTCAAGTTTATTTACCAAAGTTTCAAAATAGAATTTTTATAAAGTAGTATCCTCTCATATACAATGAATGTATTTGTCCTTCATCTCGCTCCCAATGCCAATGACAGTTTTTCATCATATCACTTTATTTGTCGCTTTAACAGTTCTTCTGAATCGAACACTAAAACGACATTATTTAAAATGAAATAAACTTTGAAATTGAAATTTCAAATTTTCGAAAAATTCATATTTTGGATAAAATGACTGAAACATGAAATGTTTCACTTTTTTCAAAATTCAATGCAAAATTTTCAATCTTCCAACCAGCACTGTAAAATGTCTCTTTTTTTTTCTGGAATGAAATGAATTGAAGATAATGGAGGCGGAAGAAATGGAATACGAAATGGAACAGCGCTCCCAATCTGCTGCTGCCGCTGCTGCTATTGCTGTAGATGGTGATAACATGCTGCGGGATGATCACCATAATTATCCGATAACTGAATCTTATCAGTACATAAAGGGAACAGTTCTACCAGTTACATTTCCTAGTGTCGTTACTACTACAACAGGTAATTAATTAATGGGTGTATTTGTTTTTACTGGACAAAATGGGAATTGAAATCTTTCTTAATTAATGGATTAGAGCGAATCTCTCATTCTACAGTTATCTTAGTTATAATGGGCTTTCCATCATTGCAAATAATTTCGTTCAAAATTAGTGGAATTACGTCAGAGAAAACAAGTTCAATAATTGAAGTATTTCAAAAGTGATTTTTCTTGATAGTGGAAATAGGAAAATGATTGAACAAAAAAAAAAATGGTATATGGGATATTTTTCGTAATTTCCATTTTGTGGTGATGGAAAAAGTACAGTGATATTAATGCGTGGGATAGCTTATCATGGATATGGATTGATGCTGAACTGATTGGTGGTGACATTTAGAGATAAATTAGTTGACAAGAAATAGATATTCAAGCACTTTATTTAAAATGCTAGAATTTTTAAATATAGTTTCCAATCAAAATTTTTAACATAATATAGTTTAAATATGTCTTTTTAGATATACATCTTTTTAAATATATTTTTTTCGTGCTGCAAATGGAATAATTGATCTAATAATCGACTCTCTAATTAATATTACCTATGCGAAATATATATCACCTATATATTTCCTTGCATAGTTCTTGTTAATTTCATTATTGGTCTAATTGAATATGACAAGAACTAAACTTTTAAACTGACCAATTGTCCCGTAGTTGACGGCCGTCAAATGACAAAGAATATGAAGGGTCAAATTAATGGTATTATTTAAATCTAAAGGATTTGAAACTTAAATCTAGTTCTTTTCCCCTTTAATTTTAAGTTTTACGAAAGAGGAATTCTTATTGATATTAACCACAGATGATAGCTATTGGTGTTATTATTGTACGAGTCCGCTAAGTATAATGAGTGGAAATATGCAGCGTGCAATTGCAAATTTCCTACGCATTCGTCGTACGGCTTATCCGGTTCAAGTGAAGAATACGCGATGCTCGGAACCACGTAATTTGACGGAGTTAGCTGTGGAACATTGTCGACATCCCTATTGTCAAACGCTAATTTTGACAGATCACGATACAGGTAAGTTCCTCTTTATTTCATTCGTATAGGTATGCAAATAATCGACAGCAATTTATCTTCTGTTTTTTAAATTGAACATTAGCACTTCTCATTTGGAACGTCAAAAATTTAATAAACATTTTGGAGATATTTAAAATTCATTCCATGCGATAATTGATGTTGTCTTACCAATTATTATGTCAAATCTTTTAAAATTCAAGCATTTGTTTCAAATATCTCTTTTATAATACTCGCATAATTCACTTACACTAAGCGATCAAATGATAAAACAATGACACTCTCTCTACCATTGTTCTTTTTAATTTTACAGATGATTTATTTCCATCTCATTTCTATTTTATAAAATATCTTATGAATATATTTCAAAAACTTTTATTCATTCTTAATCCTATTAATTGTAAAAATGTGCAATTAAAAAATTTTGAGAACTACAAAAAAGAAACTCCGCTACATTTTTGACATCACCTTTCAGGTTCAGCATTTACAATGCGTGGTTGTGCTGAAACATTTGGAGCAATAAATGAAAAGTTGCTTGATGCACGTGGTGATAATACGTGCCAGAGGTAAAGAATTTCGTTATCTAATTAATATTCCGACTACTAATTCAGTAAAGAACGTTCTTTTTTTCAAAAATATGAGATATAATGGCGGCGGTATTGATCAAAGAATTAGCAGTAACAATGAATGCACAAATTGATCAAAGGATTAAAACTATGTAAAAAAAAAAAGAAACTAAAGATAGTTTTCCAGACTACACGAACAACTTGATATACAGGAATGTATCTGTAGGCATCGACAATATTGCTATCCAGGTGCGAAACGTCGATTTTTCGATACTTCAGCAGCTACAATATTCATGGCTTCAGCGCCAGCTAATAATATAATATTCATATTTTATCTTATTTTGTTAATTTCTTTAAAGCTCACATTTTATGACCAATTATAGTTGACCTCTCTCAGTCATCACTGGTTATATTTATTTGAATCCCATAATTTTCTTTCCGAGAATTTTATTTTTCATGAAGTATTTTATCATATATATATATATATATGAACTACTTAAACCTTTACAGCAAAAAAAGTATTTAAAATTATTAGGAATTCATTTTAAAAGAAACACACAAAAAAAAAAAGCGGGTCATGGAAAATGTGGATCATGTTGAATGTTGACCTTGATAATTTCTGATATTTACTACTTTGTAATCTTATCGATTCATCGTTTATGTTTCTGGCGGAATTATTCGGTTAACTTAACTATCGGGTAATGTATTTAAAGTTAACTATTGAATGTGCTAGGGATAGATATGTTAATTGTTACTTATACTTAATTGGAAGAAGCACCCCAAAAGCATACCCTTTCAAATATTTAACCATAACTTGTAATAAAATTATAATAAATCGTGTAATGAAAACTAAATTACTTCATTATATCACAAATCGAACTGAAAATGTCAAAAGTCTAACTGTTTAAAATGAGTTACAAATTTTTTAATCTTTATTTTTCGAAATTATACTTTAATTTTAGAGAAGCAATTCACTGGTTTTGGTTTTAATTTATCAAACCTCTCCATTTGCTTTACTCATTATTTGCGATAGTTTGTTCGTTTTATTTCACACTTTTGATCTTTGCCATTTACGTACAACAATCAGCTTCGGGATTTTGTTGAAAATTTCAAAATCATTTTCTGTGCTTTAGGACTAGATGGACTATTACTGCTCTCATATCATAATAATACTTGGATTGAACTTCGTGAAATGTGTACCGTTGTAAAAATGGATAAATCGATGATTAAAAATAATTTAAATAAGGAAAAAGAAAGAATGATAAAGCTACAAAATACGAAATAATTCTCATCAAAATTATTGAAAATTTCGATGTAATCAGTAAAAACTTTTGAAATTGATTTTTGCAAATATAATTGGGATTTATTTCAGTTCATTCCATTAATTTAATGGTTAATATTCGCGTCACATTTCTTCGTTTTAATTCTACAAATTTGCATTGGACAATTTCTGACGGCAGAATTACTGTTGGTTTTGAAATTGGAAATACGGAAAAAAGTTGGCGATGAGAGAAATGATAATTTCTGGTAGTATTGTCAAGAAAGTTAATTTATTGATCCGTTCGTCTACCATATGGGTTTATTCGTGTTGTAATATTATACTCACACAGTATTACTAATTAACAATAATAAGAAAGAAATACATGAAGCACGCGATAAATTGGTAAGCAGCGACAGAAATCAGTTATACAATAAGTAAGCAATGTGACCAACTTTAATTAACAAATCTTTTGTCACCGTCTTCGGTAATAGTTGACTGTCACTTTCATAATAGGTTTCGTAATAACAGATATAAGGATTGAGCTGGTTGCAGAATAGATGTCAAATTATGAAAGAAGAAAGGAAGGGATAGAGTAAATGGTAATTGAAGAGGTGGTGAATAAGTGTAGAGAAACGGTCTAATATGTGTTTTATTGTAAAAACTTACCTGTGGAATTTTTTCTTTTGATATATCTAAGGCTTTGGTAAGCTCCACTGAGGTCATCGCGGAGGTACAACTGACCCTTAGCATGGTCCATTGTTCAACCATGAATTGTTTGTTAACTTATATCCTCCTCATCACCTTAATTACTCACAGGATTTCATCATCCTGTCTGATCGTTATTATATAAATTTCATTTCATTTTATTTTTCTGTTAATCCGACATGCGTTATTGTGTAAAATCAATAAAACACGAAAATGTCACATTTTATGTAGTATGATGTCATCAATACTTAATGAATTGATGTACTAATATAATATGAATAAATATGGATGGATTAATGAATGATTTGTTAAATTCATTACAACCACTAATTTAATTAATTACAGGACAGTTGAAATAACCACATTGTGCACAATTTTCAAACTTTAGAAGTTCAAATTCTTTTTTATTCCAAAATTTATATGGTCACACTCTTATAATTCCTTTTCTTTTTTACTTAATTCATTTTTTTTCCTGAGGAAAGTGGAAGGGATTTATATGATCGAGAAAGGAAACGATCTTAGCTCTGATGATAATTTACATACAAGAATTGTTAGATTTGAAATGTATCTTTGCTGTTTTTACTGCTTGCTGATGGACTTACTACTGTATTTTTTGCGCTCCAGGCGCTTCTATCTAGATTTCACTCCTAATACAAAGAAGTTAACTATTAATTTGAAAAATGAAAATAAGTGAAACTTGTAGATTAACACGGAAAAACGAGAATGAAAATGCAATTGGTCATTTTCAAGGATTTGTGATGTAATGCGAATGCAAATTTTGCAATTAAATAACCTGAAAATTAAATCGAACCAAATTATGTCAATTGGAAATTAGCTAATTAATTTATTGCAATGCTTAAATTAAGTCAATTCCAAGCCCTCCAACAAATTCCAAATTATGTTGATTTTTCGTCACTTTCCAAAAGCATCCTTGCTACACCATTCTTATTTACGATGAATGCTCGATATAATGTATAAAGTAACAACCAATTGATAAGAATAGCAATTGAAATTAGCAACAATACCTGGAAGTGACAATAATTTTACTAATTAATTAGCAATGAGAGCAACAACTTTCGAAGGCTGCAATGGTTTTATTGATTTGTTGGTTCACGTTTTGCATCTACAGACTTCCTCTTCTATCTTTTATCATCATTCTGTTGATAACTGAAGCAGAAGCTAACAATTTCATGAGCTTAAATGCAATACCTATTTATTTCATTTATCATTGATCATTTTGTTGTGCTTCTGTCTGATATCTCACAATCTGATAACTTAATAGTATGCGATATTTGACAATATTCAATGATTAGTTAAACAAATAAATGAAAAGAATATTTGACGATATCTTGTATTCACCTCCCATTCCTTTTAATCATACAAAAAACGAACTCGTATTTCAGCAAATGGAAATGTGGGTGTTTGTTGGATCAAACTTTTCTTATGCCATAAATCCGGCCATTCGTAAATAATCGATATCATAATCCAGAATAAAGAACTGAGAGCTAAAATGTGAATTGATTATGCAAATAAAGCATTCGAAACTTTTTCTTTAAGCGATAAATTTAAAAAATTTTATAGATAATATTAAACGGAATAAGAGATTAACCAATAAATAATTTAACCAAATAGTAGTATTTATTTGATGCAATTACTAAATAGTTTATTAATTAATTTGGTTAATAATTAATAAAGTGATGTTTTGTTTCAACTTTCTTTAATTAATTTTTATGCGATAGGTATTACACCAAATTTCAAGTCTCTTTCAATCTCCATCAAATTTCAAATCTTCCATCTATTTCAGTTTATTAGTGGTAGTATTCAATTACCGGCGATATTCAGTACTGGAAGTGCAACATTATTAGGTGTCATAGTAGTGGGTAATTTAACATGACATATGAGCCAAATATGCCAACTATTGGTCAATAGCGCCAATATTCCTTCAAACAAGCTTGTGATGATCTAAAATTTCATAAAATCGCTTTATGAAATTTCAGAAATGCTAATAATATTTTTGAAATTTAAATTCCATTTCGAATTCCATTGTTATTCAAATTTCATTATAAATTCCGTTATCAGATCATCAATTAATTAGTGATCAGCTAGGATGATACTGTAATAACATGACTATGACCTTTTTCCGCCTAAAACTCATTCACAATGCGCTCGCCAAATTGTTTTTATAGGAGTATTACCTGATTTTGAAATGGGAAATTCAATTTGTTAAGATTATTTACATCCAAACTTCTGCCTAATAGTGTTTCCAGTCGTATTTGTATGCATGTTTCTAACGTTCGATACATCCGAGTATGTCTAAATTTCGGTTTAAAATATTACTCTGTCTCATCTGACCCGTTTCTGCTTAAGTTTTCATAGCTTGTAATGATCTCAATGGGTAAAGTAAATCGATATTATAGCTATAATCTCAAAGAACTGATCTTGATCATTACATTATCACTCTATAACTATATTAGTTTTATTGTTCTCATTAGTACAAAAAAGGTATACAATCGTTGATTGGTTAATCCCAATTGTAGCATCATTCGTTCATCAAGTGGCGTATATGTTTCATTATCATAATGAAATATTTCCTTCCAACATATCGATGTTGGATTTAATAATTCATAGAGAATCCAAGCTAAGATCAACTCATTCATTATTAATAGCAGTAATGTCCCATCGATCATGCAATAATAACCTCTACAAATATTGTCTCGAATATTAACCATAAAGCTAAAGTTAGTATAAATCATACTTTAAACGTTATTTCAATCAAATTCATTTATGTGTTTTTCTTTCTTCTCTTACTCTAAAATATTTAAAAATCAGCTTCATTTTTTTTGCTAACAAATTGCAAAAAGTAATTTCAAAACTTGGCCTCTACTGCTATTCTCGACAATTAAACTCTTGACATTCAATTCAAATGATAGAATGCTTACTTTGACTGACCGATTGCCATTTCACAAAACATATGATTTTAAAAAACTATGAGAATTGCATAGGAAATGCATAAAATAGTTCGAAATTTGCATTTCGCATTAAAAAAAAAATTATGATATCATTATAAAACTTAACTGATGCATTTAAATAAAATTATTGATTTTAATTGTTGATTTTTCAATTATTGATTATGTTAATTATTGATTTTTTGAGTATCAATTAATTTTGGGCTTTCAATTAATCAAACGTGCCTTTGGTGTCATGACCGGGTCTTGATAACATACTGTCAACTTTAATGCTATTGAATTTGACCTTGGTGGTTATCGCTTTTAAAGGTCACATAAATTTCTTTCATTTGTTCGACATTCCTTTTTTGTGCAGAGAGCATTTCCTTCACAATTTTAATTACACATCATCTTCAATGGTTCAAATGGATGCAGCAATAACAAATATTATACATCGGTAGGAAACACTTATTAATTTCAACTAGTGAATTTGAACTGTTCAAAGTAATTAATTAATTTATGGAATGATTCTGGAGTGGATTTAAATTTAGAATTACTTCAAAGACTATAACTCTACCCTTCAATACTGTCCCTCAAACTTTAAATTAAAGAAAGAAAAGAAAAAAACTACAAATATACAGACAATATACGATTTGAAAATTAATTAGTTACAGACTGCCAGGTGCTAATGACCAAATAATATGCAATAACATTTAAAAGTGTTTGCAGTTTGTCCTTCGTCAAAATTTAATCGTTTCATACATACATTTTTCTGAAATTTCGAAATTCAAAGTTGGCATTTTAGAATAAAAAAAAGTTTGAAATATTTGAAATATTTATTTAAGTCTATGATATCACCAATTTTTTCATAGCATAGTATTTAATAAAATTATTTTTAAATACAAAAACTTAACGAAAAGAGATCCAACAAAATGTTTTTTATTTTTTATTTTTTTGAAATTAACCTATAAAATTCGATCAGCGGTCTTCTTGATAACAGTATTTTCTCTCTCATAGGATTAAGCAAAATTCTAAAAAGTTAAAATTTTATTGTTAGATTAAATTTGGTGGAAAGTAACAGTAGACAATAAAATGACAGTTCATTTCCTTAGTCTTACTTTAATTTAAAAAACTACACATGAAAAGTTCTACTCTTTTCGATTCATTCTTTTAAACATTCATTGTTATTTTTCTTAATTATTCAACTGATAATGATCCAAGGTTTGTTAAGGTTATCACATTAAAAACTTGTATAATTTTAATATTACTAACACTTCTAATACGTTTTTGATAATTCGACTTTGGATAGCATTTTATGAGACAAAATAGCCTAAAACAACAAATTGTTCTGAGAACCAATACAGTATAGCCATCTTTGCAACATTGATTTGCTATTCCAACAACTGTCCTTTCATTAAGACCTGAAGGAATATTTATTGTTACCAATGGATAAATAAATTTAATTTCTGCTTTGCTGCATTTCGTCATAATGGTGTTTACATGAGAAGCTCATATGTCCTTTAATCCATAAATAGGCGCTTATCCTCGGATAACATGAAGTACCACAACCTGAATAGATACTTTTAGGTTGGTTGTTCGTTGAATCCATGCGTAGCTCATTATAGTAAAATTCATTCAGATCAGGAAATTTTATTTGCGGCGGTAAAAAAGCATTTCTATTCAAAAATGCTTTTACTAAACAATTTTAAACAGAACTACTGCGCTGTTAAATATTAAAATGCGCAAAACAGCAAGCACCATAAGATAATAGTAAAATAAAGTAACTTAAAAGACCGCTCTATCGTTTAATTGTAGCTCCGATGAAGAAATAAGCTGAATTAAAATCAGGAAATCAGGCATATATTCCGGTTGGATTATCAAGTCGGTTAAGAAAATAAATGGTGCTGTCTTCTTCTAAACTTTCCGGAAACAATTTGTATCTTTACTTATATTATTTTCGAAATTTCGTTAACAAAAATAAAGCTATAGAAAATGATGATTTTTTAGTCAAGAATAAGGTTTAGTTTAATTAGACTTCAGTTTTCTTTACTGAACTCAATAAAATTACTAAATTACTAAACCTGAAATGGATCTTGTATAAATTAATTCATAGATTATAATTAGACAAATATTATTTATTTTGTAATATAAATTCCAAAAAAAAGTACAAATTTAAATTCCGAAAAAAACGGTTCTTCAAAGTAAACTTTAGTATAGAAATGACAAAGCAAACGATTCAAATATCCATCACCAAATATTTATTGAATTATAAATTGACAATAAATTTTAAATACAAATGGGGATTACAGAACAAATTAATAAATGAAGGCAAGCTAAATTAGATTAAGACATCTTTTCCGGATCACCCAGTTTCAGAACTGATTGTCCAACCAGATGACGACCATCTTGTTGTGGGAAGATATGATGGTCAACTTCATAAATGAATTCAGGATATTAGATTAGATTCAGATTAGATTTTAGATTAGATTCTTATATTAGATCACAATTATTTGATAAAAATAACTTACCCTTTGTAATACTGTTAACATTTCCTGTTATCAGTGGAGCAAATCGAGATTTAAAGCATGGTACTGTCTCATAGCCAAATGTACAAACTCTTATCAAATGACGGAAAAGTTAGCAATCACGTCATTATTTAGTTATATGACTTTACATTTCGTAGAAATCTTCACTGAATTTTACAATATCTACGAACAAAAATCATCTGTGCAATTCATAGATCCATCACTTTACGCTGTATCAAGGTGTGCGTTCCAAGTGTATTGTGAAGTGGCATTGATAATCCACGTACGTACGTTCACGTTTGATCTTAGTGAATATATTCCGTGAAACTAAAACACTGCATATATTGCGGAATTCATTGTCTTATGCAATATTTTAAATTCGATTGAAGAAATCATGAAAAGCTGAGATTGATTAGTTCACTTAAAAAAAAAATACTTTTCCTATCAGAGTTTGATAGGTCTATTAGAAATCAAGCGGAAACTAGTCTTATCAATGCTTGACAAACTCATACGTTAAAGGTTTTGATTCAAGTTTATTTTTAAATTAACAGAATTTATTATTTTTGAACTTTCTGGTCCATGCTGCAAATAAATAAGTCAAAGTGATTTGTAGTACAGAAAAGTTTCGGAACCAATGTTTTAAAGTAATCACTTTTCCATTCCTCAACTTATTATATCTCTAATATAATTGTAATCATGCATTTAACTGATCTCATAATTTTACCTTTTATAATAAAAAGTTTGAAATGTATCCATTTAAAAGTATTGATATTTAATAAGATAATATGCTAAACAGGTAAGATGTTCAGGTATGTTTAGTAGATTACATTGTGAGATATTGGATAGGTGAAGAATAATTCTTATCGAAACATTGTAAATACAAAAAGTAAAACTTTCCCAATTGTCATCATTTTCAATCGTTGGTAAAAAAAAAAGTTTAAAATTTATTCTAAACTGACATGCCTTAATACATTATACTTTTTACTTTTAGAAATATAAAAAAAAGAAGGATGAAAATACAAAACTCTTTTTAATATTAATAAACTGATCCATTCCACATTTTAACGAAATAAATCTTTAAATGAGTTTAATTTATTGCCTTAAAAAAGAAGAAAATGTTAATTACTTCTACACTAAACATACTTTTTAAATTCAAATGATGGGCAGATTTCAATAATGGCATCAGAATTTGCATATAATTAAAAGAGGGAAAGAGAGAGAGAGATAATTGGGAAGAAGAAAGGAAAAAATGATGATGTCAGTAAGGATTTTTTTTTTTAAATTGCTGTTGTTACGTTGTTACAAAAAAAAAAAAAAAAAAAAAAAAAAAACTTAAACTTTGTTTGAAATGATTTACAAATCTTTGGAATAACTTCAAATTAGCTGATTTGTTTGTTAAAGAAACAATTAATTACTGTTCATAAGATCACCTATAATACTAATCAATAATGTTGTTATCTTCTTATCATGAATACAGATTAGATAAGATAGCTAGAGTATAATTCAGTTCTTATCATCACTATCATTCCTTTTGCTACAATTCCAAATATCTATTTAACAGTCACTAATCACAATGCTTACAGCAAAGGTTTCAATTTTAATTTTAATTTTGACCTTAAGGCTTGTTCGTGAATTTGTTCTTATTTTGTTTATTCACCTGAAGTAAGAAATAACTACGGCCAGTTTTGCTTCAAACTTTGTGTAATTTAAAGCTTTCCTATTCGGTTGACACTCCGAACATTTTTTCCTATTCGGTTGACACTCCAAACATTTTTACATTTCTATTTAAAAAGCTTACTTCCAACTTACAAATAATGCTGAAAAATAAAAAAATTTTTTTGCAACTAAAATAACTATTAGTTTTTTCAATTTATCATCAATTCAATTAAACGATGCTTTCATTAAATGTCAAACTTATGTCATACATGTTGTGATAGGTCAAATCCTTACTTTTCTTAAGTACCTTTTCTTGAATTACAGAAATATCAAATTCTTTGATTTTCGCAGCAACAAAGAGCCTTTATGCAAATCATTCAAACTGTAACCTTGCATATCGATTACTGCCTGTGAATTGAATTGAATTTGAATGATTACCGTAACTTGTATGAATATCTTATTATGTCATTTAATGTTTTTGAAGTTGAATCCAAAATTGCATCAATTTAGCCGTCTGAAATACAAATGTACTATGTCAGTTTTGTCATCATTTAAATATCATTCGAAATTAATCATTTAAATAACATTACCACGACAC
>NW_018108334.1:73302-77151 GCF_000183805.2 Loa loa | reverse complement strand
GCTGAAAAATAAAAAAATTTTTTTGCAACTAAAATAACTATTAGTTTTTTCAATTTATCATCAAATTCAATTAAACGATGCTTTCATTAAATGTCAAACTTATGTCATACATGTTGTGATAGGTCAAATCCTTACTTTTCTTAAGTACCTTTTCTTGAATTACAGAAATATCAAATTCTTTGATTTTCGCAGCAACAAAGAGCCTTTATGCAAATCATTCAAACTGTAACCTTGCATATCGATTACTGCCTGTGAATTGAATTGAATTTGAATGATTACCGTAACTTGTATGAATATCTTATTATGTCATTTAATGTTTTTGAAGTTGAATCCAAAATTGCATCAATTTAGCCGTCTGAAATACAAATGTACTATGTCAGTTTTGTCATCATTTAAATATCATTCGAAATAATCATTTAAATAACATTACCACGACACTATCCTTATACGAAAAAAGGAATGGAACAGAAAAGATTTAGTGAAGTTGTCTGATATCATTTATTCCTTCTTCCCCTGAAAAGCGGCAAATTTTTCCAATTTAAATTTTTGTTTGAAATAAATTTTCAAAGAAAGAAACAAATTACTTTATGGAAGTTTTCGCGACATATATACGTCATCAGTAAATATTGCACTTTTTCTTTCAAATACATATTCGTCGTATTTGTAGAATAAACTTTTAAGTATTCGTGATTCTGTCACCAATAAGAATATCGCCGAATAAGTTTCTTTAAATAGCTATCCTATCCAAAGCATCAATTTTTAACGAAATTTTAAGGTAAAATACTGGTAAAGTTTTATTTAACAGTATTCGATTTAAAGCAGGAAGAAAATTGTAAAATTGCATGTAATCAAAACACTGACTTTTTGCGGAATTAAAATAATGATAAAGTATTAAATTTCAAAAAAAAAGAGTTGAAAAAATATGGCTCAAAGCATAGTTAACAAATATGAAAATGTTAGCTGAAATACTTTCATATTTTACTCATTCAAGAATGAGAAATTTGTAATTTTGTTTATTTGTATGTATCAAAAATGTATTTGACGGGTATATACTTTATCGGAATTGTTATCAGTGAGTGATATGCAATATCCTAAGCATTGATACTTTTGCATAATCTTTAGTACAGATTCTATATTGAATATGTTGAACTTTATCGAGTTCTATAATGTTCCGTTGATTGTCCGTTGAAAAAAGAAAAAAAAAATCTAGCAAAATTATTGTTGAAATTTTTAAAACACTTTAGAAAGAGAGAGGGAAAGAGGTGGAAAAGAAGAGGAAGAGAAAAAAGTAAGAAAAAGGACATCCTTATTTTCATTTGTCTCCACCCTTCTTTTTTTTTCAAATTCTCGAATGATAAAAGTACAGCAATGGTACACGGAGTTTTGCTATGTTCTTTTCATCAAAGTGAATAATGCAATGCACATTTCCTTTGCATTTCTCCTAAATCATCCATTAGATTTTCTTTTTTTTAAAAAAAGCAAAACAAAGTTTTAGTTATTAATAACAAGACTTACTGCTATTGAAGATGGAGATCGGTTGGTTCTTTAAAGTTTCGGATATGTTCTGATACGTATTGAATTTCCCACTAGAAAAATCCCAATCAAGAATGTAAAGTACTAAAATTGAGTGAAAATTAAAAAAAAAGAAGCAATCAATAGGGATGATGAATGAATATTAAGGAAGTGTATTTTAAAAGCCTAAAAATATTTCATACGACATGAAATAATCATTTGGAATCATCTTTGCATAAATGAAATTTTGATTGGATGGTCAAGAAACATGATCAAGATTTCGAATTTGATCCAATCATTGCTATCTCTCTCTTATCTCTCTTTTACTTTTTTTCAAAAGCTTTTGAATTAGTAAATGGAGATTTTTAAATCGAAATAATTAATTTGAAGGAATATTTGTTCTAATTACTCAATTTCATAATAAATTAATAGATATACATCGTTATGCAATGCTTAAAAAATAAAATTGTGCCAGAAAAAAAATCTAATCGTAGCAGTATTGATGCAAAGTCCAGTGATGAAGTAGAATATACTGCGATAGCAAATTATATAAACTAAGCATAAACAATTAGTAATGCTAAAAACTCATTTTTAACGTTGCATATACGTGCACATACTTACCTGTTAATGAGAAATAAGTTTGAAAATTTAAGTATGACACACATGTCGCAATCCCAAAAAACTCCTTTCGTTATAGAGTTGAGATAAAAAGTTGACATGAAAAAGCTGTATAACTATACAAGTGGGAAAAAAGTCATTTAAATTTTAAAAACCTTCATTAATAGTTCACTTTTATTTATTTTCTCAGTAGATTATAAAACACATCAGTATGCCATGCATAAAAATCTCCAAAGAGGTCAATTCATTCAAATATAATTAAGGGTTAACTAATTCTCAAATGTAATGAGTCATCTTGCATATAAGCAATTATTTAAGTACTAAAGATCAAAATTATCAAATGAGACAAATACGGCAAATTGTTTAGTGAATGAGGTGAAGCATTTAATACAATCGCAAATCTTAACGCAGTATGACAACGTGACAAGATCCAATGTTGGTACAGATCACATCAAAGTGACAAAAGTTAATCATCGCCGAAAGTGCATCGTCAAAAAAAGGTAATTAATAATTCCTATTAAAAGATCACATTTTCTAAACTTTTGCAGCAAATAGAAAGATGTCAATCGTTTTGTTCGCAACGACATGAAAGTAATTCATAATAGCAACAAATAATGTGTAGGGAATGTCCGATATATCAAAATTATTCTAGAATTTTGTTAGGACAAGATTTGAAGCAATATGTGGAAAAACCTCTGCAATGAAATCACAAGTTAACCTTACGATCAAATGAGAAGGAAATAAAAGAGAACCCAAGAATATTCTCTATATTTACAGCTAGAAATATTTGACATGTAGTAAATATGAGCGAATAAACTTTTGTATCGACAATATAATTAGTCTATTCACAAATGCACGTAGTGAAACAATATTTCACTTGTCACATCATACTGATAAGTAGCGACTTTCAGAATATGTGAAGCAGAAAGAAAATTGATTTAACTATCGAAGTTTTGCTAATTGTGTCGAAATATTTGTAAGGTGCATTTGCAACTTTAGCAATTACAATCAAATTATAAAAGGTGCAAAATAATTGAATTCAAATTTATTCTTTTTGCAAAGTACAAAGTTCAATAAGAATTCATTCATTAAGCATTGATTGATAAGTGAAATTGTCGGTAACAATTTGCAAAGACGAAAATTCTCGAAAACGAGATATGATATGATTTAATTGCTCAATTCTAACCATTCTTTTAACCCTAAAACTTCTAATTTGAATAGTTAGCTTATCAGATAGCACTTGACCTTTCTAATAATCATTTTTACCACAGTTGGGCGCTCTTTCATTTTCACCGCCGAAAGATGTAATGTTAAGAAATAAACAATTTTACAAATATTTCGAGCAAATATACATTTTCTTGCAGAAATTATTCGGATCAAATTGTTTGTCGGCAATTTTCAAATAAATTCAGTTTGATTCAATTTATTTTTAAATAAATTCAATAAAATTCAATTTAAACTGATAATTCAGTTTTATCACTCACACGTGCTTGGTAATCTCATATCCATCCCATAGACCGTACAACATTTCCCCATCGATCTGTTGCTTTGAATAGAGGATGATAAGGATCTTCAATAAAATTCAATTTAAACTGATAATTCAGTTTTATCACTCACACGTGCTTGGTAATCTCATATCCATCCCATAGACCGTACAACATTTCCCCATCGATCTGTTGCTTTGAATAGAGGATGATAAGGATCTTCAATAAAATTCAA
>NW_018108334.1:65098-73005 GCF_000183805.2 Loa loa | reverse complement strand
TCTTCAATAAAATTCAATTTAAACTGATAATTCAGTTTTATCACTCACACGTGCTTGGTAATCTCATATCCATCCCATAGACCGTACAACATTTCCCCATCGATCTGTTGCTTTGAATAGAGGATGATAAGAATCTTTCTGTGAAGAAATTCTTTTCACTTGAAAATCTACGTTCTATCTCAATGATACAATATGATAAATACGCAATATTTTCAGTATTTCAAACTTAGGATGAAAGAGAAAAGTCAGTAATTTGATCACTTTATCACATAGTTTAATTTTAATTAATTGAGAAGAAGAAGCTTCTATTAACTGAATATCTCTAAAAGTGTACTTTTTTAAAGTTCATTGATATCAAAAAAAATTTTAGTAAGCAATGCTGAAAGTAAAATGAACAAATAAGCCTTACTGTCATTTAATTCATGTATGACATCAATGATTACTTGCAAACATAGATGACACATTCTTGTGAAACATTCGGTGACAAATAATGTGGCCAAAGGTAAGCAGTTGAGGAGTATCGCGCTAATTTTGATTGATATAATCATTTAAAGCTGCTAATTATTGCAAAAAAGGGATATTAAGAATTAACTATGACCTTATTGACCTTCAATTAACCCGACCTTCTCTTTGACTTTCTATTTTGGTATTTTAATTATCATTATCTCATCATTGCATCTAACATTTGCTATAATTAGTAGTTTAAATTAATTGCTTTATATTTTCACTGTGCTTTTCTTTTTTATCACTACTCATTTCAGCTAATGATGCACTTTTTTTTTAAACTACTACATTTTTATCTTGAGTGTCACGTTTACAGAGAGAGGGAGAGAGAGGGAAAAAAAAGAAGGAGGGAGAAAGGGTGAAGTAATTAATCAAGCTGTGATCATTTCCTTATCACCACTGTCGCTGTCATCTAATGAAAATGTAATGAGGAATTAATTTGTTTATGTAAATAAATTAAATAATAAACAGATGAAATGAAAAATCAAACATTCAATGATGAATGACCGTTGGTCACTGTAAATAAATGTCAATTGCAATAATTCTATTGATATTAAGGGAGCCTACCAACTATGTAAACAACAAATTGGGTAATAAAATTGTCACCAGTGTCACTTCATCGAACTAACATGCAAAAACTAAAATTTTTAATTGATAACTGTATCCCATTGTAGCGCAATGATTTTTCTGCCTTAGTTGTTAGTCTCATTTATTTATCTCTTTTAAAATATTTACAATCTTTAATCTTCCCCCATCACCTCATCCTGAAACAAATATAAATTTGCGAAATTGGAGAAGGGTGACAGAATGGTGACATGAAATGTTGGAATGATTAAACAGCACAAGGTGTAAAAAATTTCTCATCTTGAAATTTTTTTAAAAAATTTTGAAATTTTAATACTTTTGAAAGGGAAAAATTTGATTGTAACGGATATGCTACATTATAAATGTATATGTTATATTTTGTACGAATTATAAGCGCTATATTTAGCAATAATTAATGTGATTAATAATTAATGTCTAAGATTTTTTTCAAATTTTCTTTCATCAAAGATATAAATTGTTGGTAGCTTGTCGGGAATGATTTTATTTAAGTAGAAATCCAAGAAAACAATATGCTAATCAGTCTAAGGATAATCGAATTCTTCTTTAATCACTGCTTGGATAACTTGTTTCATTATTTAAATGGATGCAGTGGAGTAATGTGAAAGTTCAATCATCTAATGCATCGCAGAATTTTCTCTTCACAAGCATTTACAGCAAACAATAATTATGCAAAAACGTATTTAAAAGTTTGAAGTTAAAAACAAACAACTTTCAAATTTTATAAACTACGAATTTTATCAGTGTGAGGGATACTTTCCAGAAGAGAATTTCGATGCAGCTCAATTTAAATTTGGCAATTAATGACAACAAAAGCAGTTGTCATTTTTGATGACCATTTATTTAAAGCATATTATCAACGACTGAGGTGATTCATTTTATCACTGATATTAAGAAATCCTTTATCTCTGAGCTTATTTTAATTTTTGCAAAACATCGCTCAGGTGTTGAGATCATATTTCAAGGTGAACAATAAGTAAATGCAGAAATCGGGCTTGATAAGGGATTTTAGAGCTTAATGAGAACATTAAGTCTAACATTAACTCAAGCAAGTGTGTAATTTGTGGACGAAACAAATATGCCAATTGATTGATTCAGAAATTTCAAATTACAGTTTCTAAATTATTCGTCACCAATTTCTTATGGAATAATTTAATTTAAAGCACAAAATTCAGTTTGATTTAATACAAAATATGCTGGGCTATCGCCCATAACCAATTCCAAGGCTTCTTTTTCTTCCCCAATTTTTTTTTAAATCATACTTTTAGCAAAGTGAGTACAACGGATAATTCATTTAATTCATTACCACAGCATAGCTTTGTAAACAAAATAAAAACCAATTGTTCAGGCTTTCTGCAATGACACGGCAACACGTCGGCGTGGACATGGGCAATAGGCAGCGTCCTCCCCAGGAGTTCCAGGTGTTCCTCTTGAACCAGGTGAACCAGGTTGTCCATCTGCGCCAGTTTGTCCTGGTGGTCCCTGTGACCCTTGACGTCCCTGTGATCCTTGGCTTCCTGGTAAACCTGGTTGTCCCGGAGGACCAGGTGGTCCAGGCTGTCCTGGTGATCCATGTGGTCCAGGTAACCCTTTTCCACCCTGTGGTCCAGGAAGGGCAGGTATTCCTGGTTCACCTGGACGACCAGGCATTGCTGCTTCTCCTGGTGAACCAGGTGGACCTGGTGATCCTCTGCTACCAGCTGATCCACGATTTCCAGCTGGTCCTCGTAATCCGTTACTACCTGGTCGCCCTGGTTGCCCTGGTGGTCCTGGTGGTCCTGGTGGTCCGTGTGGACACGAACGACAACGTCCTTCATAATTATAATTAATGGCTGGCATGTTACCAGGAAGACCTGGTGCACCAGCTGGTCCCGGGAGACCTGCAAATAACAAATAATAGAATTAAACATCTAATGCTTAGAGTATTAAAGATCTTAATACAAAGATTTTGTAACTTTTAACAAATCTTAATTAAAAGTACAGAAATCTTTATCAATATTGTATGACTGCTTTACCAGGTGTTCCGTCTTCTCCATTTAGACCAGGTGGTCCTGGAGGTCCAGGTGGACATTGGTTGTTAGGATTACATTGACATAGGGGAGCTTGCCTTGCAACCCTGATTTTGGCAAAGCTAGATGAAGCCATCTTGTAACGATATTCACCTCTATAAAAATATTGCTAGTCGAATTCAAGGATTGAAAATATGCATTTATTCATTAAATTTTTCAAAATTTTAATAAATCAAAGCTTAAAACTCACGAAATTTCAGCAAATTATAGACGAAAGTTTCGTTTTACTAATTTGATCTCATACAACAGTTTTACTCCATTTTCATCCTAATCCAGCGTCTCATTATCATTAATTTTGTTCTGTCAAATTGTTTACCATATCACATCATATTATACCATATCACACACAAGCACTTTACAGTATTTCAAAAATTTTTCATTACTTTCTGACTTATTTTGCGCAGGCATAAAAGTTTCGTGAGAGTGTAAGAAATTTTTATTTTGTCGTAAAGAAGGATTAGAATATGTAATATTATACTGTTCATTGTTATTTAGGTAATAATTAATTGGAAAATTGATAGATCACAGATAATTTTTGCAAATCAACAAAAAAAGTTAATCAATTAATCGTTAACAGTTGATGAGAAATGATAAAATTACCGAATATGACTTTCCATTCCACGGAATTCCTTCGCTTCTTCAATAATCTCGTCATTGATAGAACTAATTCTGGACGCTAGACCTTTTAATGAGTAGATGCAAATGATGAAACTTAAAAGTGATAGACCAATGGCCGAATAAGCAGCAGAATGAGCAGCAGTCGTCATTTCACCTCTACAGTAAATATCTCGTCCAACCAGGTAATCGTTGCTTCTTTGCTTATAAATTTCAAATAGCATTATACATATATATATGCCCTCGGGTAGAATCAAGGTAGGCGGGTACCGGTAAGAGTTCAATACTTGCAAAAGAAACTGGAAAATTGAATGAAGAGGAAGTCAGTGCAAGTTAACGAAATTCTATACTGGCATTTTTTGAAAAAAAAGTAACAAACGAGTCAAGGAAACAAAGTGATATTGCAAAATGGGCAAAGAGAGCTAACGGACGCATACCTGGAACGGAACCGGATTGTCACACTTCGGAATACACCCTGATGTTCAAATTCTACTTTCCTTCTTATTTCTCATCTTTATGATTCCCATTTGCTATAATGTTAGTAGCAGTAACTAATAAATGATTGTTTTACAGTTGATTTCCCGCGGAGCAATGGTATGCTAATGACTCATTGTCATTTGAGGGTGACATTTCGCATTAAATAAGTTTTAATTAGACATTAACGAGCTTATACTAATTGTGACGTCAAATATTGTTCGGCAACAAAATTATAAGTGACACAACAAAATGTAAATGCAATAAATTAGCTTCCAAGGTATAATTTAACAGGATATTCATCGTTACCTAAAGAGAATCGTGCGCAATTGGAACAACTATAAATCAATTTTATAAAATACATCGTTTCATTCGATTCAGAGGAACTATCACTGACTCGAAATCTTTGGCTGTAATTGAATTCTATGCAGAAGTTTTAATTTTTCTTTTTCCCCTTACTATCAGATTTTTATCAGAGACAAAGTTCAAAATATATGAATGAAGTTAATTGATCAATTTTTCAAATTTAAAATGACCTCTGCATTCGATGCACGGCTGTTATTATTTCAAATCTTCACCGATAACAGTTGTTTCTGCACATGCTACTGATTTTCATTGACTTCTGCAGGAAATCTAATTTCGAATTTTAATTTTAAATTTATTTAAAACATTTGTTAATCAATTCAAGCAAACTTATCATTTCTTTATACCATTCCTTTTCTCTCCCCTTTTTTTTCAAAAAAATTCTTCAATGACATGTGACAATAGCATGTAACAAATTCTTCCTAAAAGCAGTACCGTTAACAGAACTGTTGTTTTTCGATCGCATAATTACTGATTAAAATTTCTTTTCAATTAAAAATTTTAAAGTTCAATGACATGTAAGAAATACAAACTGCAAGTGGAAAAAAAAGATAAATAAAAATATTGAAAAATGAGCAAAAAATAAAAAGAGGATTAGAAGTATATTAAACTTATTTTCCATCTTCTAGACCAATTATCAGGCAAAATTTCCAATTCTCTTTGCTAGGATAGCAAATTCGAACATGAAATTAAAGTGGTATCCTTTCTGGCCATTATCGACTGAAACAGATGAATAACTTGTCCAACTTACTGCAACACCAAACAACATGATCGAACCATTTTATGGATATTAGTTATTACTGAGTTTATCATCATTGAATAATTTTAATAAGACAGACGAATGATGATAATTTCTTTAATATAAGTAGTAGGACCAGTTAAAATTTAACACAATAATTTAAAAAGTAAAGTAAGAAGATCAGCTTAGTAGACTAATGTGGAGTGATAATATCATCAAGATGATGCAGATGTCTATAGGACAGAGTAAATATACCAAAGAATGGGACAACCAAATAGATTCCATAAATTCATTAATAGTTAAGATAAGTCGTGAAAGTTTTAAAAATATTAGCCAAAATTTCTGTCCTAAAAATTATAATTATTGAAAAATCTTGTTATTCTGGTATTTTCGTATTTAAGATTCAATTTCAAATCAAAATCTGGAAATGCAAAGGGAAATTATGAAGCATAAATATTAATTAATCAATTGCTGTCAAAGTTGAAAAAAAACTCTTGCCAACACTTCCTGAAACAAGAAAATGATTGAGAATAATGCAATTACTGAAATAACAGTATTAATTATCATGTTTCTACTCATCTGATGGTTAGGCTACAAGAGAAAGTGAAAATTTAAGTTGTGTAAGCTGAAAAATCCGGATTTTATGAATTATTCAAATATCAGTTCAAGATTTATAATTATTTCTTATAATGGTTGAATTTGTTTTTTCCAAAAATTAACTTCAATTTATATTTTGATTTTAAAGTAATTTCAACATAATGCTGCAATTATGTTTTGACCATTTGTTTTTCGGACTTAAATTTTCACGCGCTTTATAAGGTTCTTCCTATACTACGCACTAAAATGTGAAACTTTTCTGTACAAAGACATTTCCAATTCAACTTGACATTAGAAGAATAAGTTAAAAATTTGCATTTTAATGAGATCATTTTGGAATAACTTTGTTTGAACAGTCCCGATTTGCTAACCTGAAATGTAGAGTTGACAGCAATCATCATTAATACTACCATCATCCCATAATCAATATCATTATCGCTATTATCGTCAACATTACCAACATTTTACCATCAATATTATAATCATTGCTATCATTAACATTACCGGCATCTTATCGTCAATTATTATTGCCTTATCATCAACATCATCAATATCTCGTCATCAATATCATTATTGCCGCTATCATCAACATTACCAATCAGCATCATCGATAATCATATGTGAATTCTAGTTGTATTTTAATGACCCTCCATGAAGCTGTTGTGATAAGAGGATAATCATATGTGAATTTTAGTTGTATTTTAATGACTTTCCATGAAGCTGTTGTGATAAGAGCAAACAACACTACAAGCCCTTTTCCAAGCTAAAAACACTACCTGACTTAACTTCACTATTATACTTCAAAATAAAAACAACAACAACAACAACATTATTAGCGGTATGGGAGGGGAGATCTTTCGATCCTGTTAGCACCTTTGCTTCAATTCTTTAGCTCTTCTTTTCTATCATTAGCACAAGCTAACCCTCTTAAACTTACCGATTACTATCAGCTCTTCAGAAACTAACTAGTTAAATAGATAGACTAACATGATGACTATTCAAACATTACTATTTCTTTTCCACTTATCTTTTTCCCATCATCCCATCATCTTCCTCATTTCTTTTCTATTACCACAAATCCATTCAAATTTCTTAAAACTTTTCAATAATTAAATCAAAACATTTGAATGATTTCCAGCCATTTCTCCTTGGCTCTTGGCTTTTGGCTCTTGGCTCCTTACTCGTTCATATTATATTCTTACAACTAATTTATTTCATTTAGTAATTTCATATTAAATATATTCAACATTCTGTTTGATATAATTTTATTCCTATTTGTTTTTTCTCTGTCGAAATAAAAAATTTTATTTCATCTTAGCGATAAGCAAAAAAAGTATTCACTTCTTTATCGAAAACAACTTATTATCACTCACAATACTTTTGAAAATGAAAATTTAAAATAAAACATTAAATTGTTTGCATGGAATGAAAATGAAATTGAAGAGAATATTGAATTTTAATAGTAATCAATAAGTAGCGGAAAAAAATCATTGAATTTAATAAATTTGATTTTAAAAATCGATTTGCAAAGGCGCCACTAAAAGAAACATACGCGCCTCTGTATGCATTCATACCTGCATGAATGCTCACGAAAGTATTAGTTTTGTGCTTATCACTCATTAATTTTCACCAATTTTTCAATTTTCATCCTTCAAGACTTTTAACTTTAAATGAGATTTAATGAAAGTTAGATATCTGCTGGAAATCATTACAAACATTAAAAGCAAACTGCTTTTTTTTCTTCCTTTCTTTCTTTTTTTTTAAAGCATTTTTTATTTTTTAGCTTTTTCTTCTATTTCTTCTTCATCTCGTTTCTCCCACATCGGAATAATCGAAATCTATTGAATTTCATTCCATCCTCTTGCAAATTCTTCTTTCTTTTCACTTTATCTTCATCTTCTTCCCTCTTTTTTTTTTTTTTTTTTTTTTTTGTCTATTTCTGT
>NW_018108334.1:61103-64520 GCF_000183805.2 Loa loa | reverse complement strand
AAATTGTTTACTACCTTTAAAATTGCTTTACAATTATAAAATTTTATATGGGAATAAATTATTTTTAATCTAAATTATTCTAATTTCAATAATTTCAGTTTCATTTTGCATATCAGTCAATTTCCAAGTTTTTCTTTTTTTTTTTTTTGTCATTTCTGATTTGTGACAGCTTTTTTGAGATGCTCATTTACGGGAAAAGTAGCCTTCTTTGCTGCACATTTCACATTTCGTCACTTTATGCTTCCATTTTTTCCATAATTATTTCAATTTTAACTTCTATTGATAGTAGCAAAAAAAAATTTGCATAATATTTTAGGCGAATTTATTATTTTTTGATTCCATTAAAATGCACAAAATTCTTGCTTACCTAATTTACTTGTAATTATTTTACTCTGAAAATTAATAGGAAACTTACTATCGTTGTTTTAAATTTAAAAAAAAGGATTTTCCCATAAAGAAATCTACACTTGTTTCCAAATATGTGACATTTGAATGTCACATATTTAAATAAGAGATCGAGTAGTATTTTTCAGAAAAATTCTTTGTTTTCATTCGCAATTTAGATTAAATGTGGAATTGTTTCACACTTTTTTATGTTATAAAATTCGAATGAATTACAAAATAATTGTATAATGGATTATTACTAACCCAAAGAATATATCTTTTAACTTTTCAAGTTAAGGTTGACCTTTGATCCTTATCGAATTGCTGATTATTTTAACAATTAAAGAATAGCAGATATCATACTTCTGTAACAGCAGTTTCATTTGAAACTTTAAACCTGTATTACATGATTAAATAACATTACGATCGCTCAAGTGTATCATTTTTGGTATTGTAATAAAAAGTTGAATGGTTTAGATCAAAGAACATTATCACAAATTTACTTCTCATATTTAATTTCCACTTGTAACAAATTTAACAGAAAATCCTGAGAGAGTAAATTGCGGGAAGTCAGACATAATGCTTACAATGACAAAAATCTTTATGCAAATTTTGCTTGCTAAATTTTCGTTGATGTGCACTATACAAAAGATGGCGATGAGGCCTTATTGATTACATTAATTTACTAAAGCTTTCGAAAGATGAGATAAAATAGAGGCCTAAGTTGAATGCTTAGGCATGGACAATTTGGAACGAGGACTAGGCTGGTACAAGGAGCATAATCAAATTGCTAAATCAGTGAATGTGTTACTAAATGCTGATGCTAAAGAGTATTGAAATGAGCTGAAGTATTCTTCCGTAAATGTTTAGCAATCATTTCACCGTCAATTACTCCTATAAATGGTACTTGAAATAGGAGAATGGATAATTTGATAATGCCTAGGCTCAACGAGCTTTCCAACCTTATTTTCTTGGGCCCAGAAATGTGTGAGGAAGAAAAAATTATGACTCAGTTTTAAACATAATTCTAAAATTTCGGTGCTTTGAAAAATTTATATTTGTATGTATGGTGTGTTTTTGTTTTTCTTCTTGTCTCAAAAACTAAAAATCATTTCAACATAAACTATTTACTTGATGTTTGTTCATTTGTTTGGCTAAAAAAAGGCAGAAAAAAGAGGCCAAGCTTAATTTCATACGATTTGCTTTTATTTGTACAACATCCAAAGATAGAAAGAGACCACCAACCAATTCAAGTACTCGAAAATTGCAAAAATTGAAAATCAAATTATGGTAAAAAAGATTTTAGCCACGCTTTTAGGCCTAAGAAAAATAAATACATAGGCTAGGGCTAGGCTAGGCTAGGCTAACTTAGCAAGACTGTCCATTTTCGGATCTAATGCAACAATCAAACACAGTGAATCATTGTCGAGTGTCAAATTTTTTCATAGGATACGATAACTAGAAAAACATAATATTGTTAGACCATGTGACGATTATCTAGCTTTTCGATGTTTGAACAACAAAAAAAAAAAGCAAATGGACTTCGCTTCCTGATGATAAATTGCCAGAAATTTGTTCGACAACATCAGGCTTTACCTATAAATTTTTCTAAAGAAAATTCTATTTGATAGCTGAAATAGATTACCATTAATAATGTGATAAAAACATATTTTTCACTTTTATTTCTTCCATCATTTCATTTTCTATGTTACTTGTAAATTCATATTCTCTCAACTTTGGATTTGAAAAAGAAATTAAAATTAGTTCATTAATAAAATATTACATAAAATGCATCATTACAGCTGAAAATCTTGGCAATGAATTATGTATTTCGATACTTATTGGTATTTTATTTATAGTATTTACATGTTGCTGAAAATTTTTCAAGTCTCCCTCTTTTTAAATTTTCTTTTTTTTAAATTGCACTTAATAGAGTTCAAATGCATTAAACATATGGAGTTTGCTAATTGGAATTTGTTAATTTCTGACATTATCATTTGTCACTTTCGAGAATGCAAAATCTCGGGAATTAACTTTGACGATAGTTATCTGGCCAAAAAGTTGTTATTGTTTTGAATGCTAAATTGGTAATATGGCTACATACAGAATAAATTTCATTTCATTAAATTCGCTTACAGCAATGCAGTGTTTATTGCTAAAAAGCAGTGTTCTTTTGAGGCTAACAACTCCCAAGAGGAAATACATATAGCTTGTAAGAAGTGTTAGGACTAGGCTAGGCTAGGCCTAGTTTACTGTCCCATATACTTGATGACGTGATTTGCCTAATTCTGTTGACAGATTTAATAAAATTTTTTTATGAGATGGAAAGAAAAAAGCAAAAACTGAACAATATATGAATGCTAGGTTATTGAAAAATTCTATGTTCAAAAACAGGAAAAAATGAAATTAAATTTCATAATATATTCATCGAATTACTTTTCCTTTCCTTTTTATTATAAAATTTCTATTCATAAATTACTAATAACTAAATAATAATTGATGATTCCCTGAATATGTCTTCCGTTTATCCTTTATTTGGTTTTTGATTTCATGACATTTTAAACTTTAAAAGGCATAAATGAAAACTGTAATGGTTGTTCGCGAAAGTGATAAATGATTTCGATTGTTTTATTATTATTTTAAGTATTATTATTTAAAAGATATATATTATTATTTTAAATATTATTGTTTTAAAAAATTCGGAAAGAATAAATTCTTAACAATTCATGGTAAGTTTATAATGTATTCACAATCACAATACCGGTTTAATTTCCATTTTCCAGATTTGAAACTTAAATATTCAATTCGAATTTAGTATCAAATAATATTTTTATCCTAAAGTTAGATGTAATGGAACACTTATGAGCTACAAAATGCTCTTAAAAGCATTGAGAGGCTTAGTCACTTTCTTGTTTTATCAGAATGCTTAAATGTTAATGATGTCTGTGATATAGTCCTTTTTCTTTAGCTTTGGAGTAGAAATCTAATGAAAAACAAAAAAAAAAAAAAAAAAAAAAAGAAGAGAGAGAGAGA
>NW_018108334.1:53229-60816 GCF_000183805.2 Loa loa | reverse complement strand
GGATTTGATGACAGCTGTTTCATCCTCAGCTGTTCAATTCATTCTAGGAGTTATTCAAAAGAGAGAAAAAAGAAAAAGAAAGAGAGAGAGAGAGATTCAATATTTATTTTATGTGAAATAACAAACGCATTGCTCTATCAGATTGTGTCAGAATATTAAACTTTACCATTTGTATGCAAAATGAAAATATTTTTCAGCAGTTGGTGACATGTCACAGTTAACTCATTAATATAATAAGGGTTAATTCAACCTGTTATTATTCATTTCGTCATTTTAGTTCAGTCATCAGTTGCTATTTACGAACAAATGCTCATTTACTGCTATATATGTTTGATCATGATTTTAGTCTCATTCTACAAATCGTCTCATCTTCTATCATTTTTATCTCTTCTTCCTCCTTTTCTTTTTTTGAGATTTATTCATTCAAATTTGCTTTGATGAGATAATGTTCGTTTATTTGATTTAAAAGCTTTCCATGGAATTAATTATATTTAGCTCATTCATATGTATGATCTGGATAAATTCCAGATAGAATTATCCAGTTTTTTTTAGACGATCCATACTGTACTATGGTCGGATACTGTACTTGTTGTACAATTCAACATTTAACAAATTTTAGCTTTCGATGCCAAAATACAGAATTTAACAAATTAATTACATTGATTAATGATGAAAAAGTGTTCACTCAATCATTGTTATATATCTGATGTTGTATATGTCGGTGTGAAAGGAAAGCAATTGAAGAAACAAATTGTTAATAACAACAGCATTACTAATACTAATACTGCTACTGTTGTGACTTATCTGTAAGGAAATAGTACTTAAAAAAATATATATCTGATAAATATTTAATGACAGTAATACTTTTAGATCTTATACATTGCTAGTTATGAATTCAAAATTTGAATCTTCTTTAGGATACGATATGTAGAAATTATTTTTCAATTCTTTCATTCTTCTAAGAGATATTAATAGAATCGTAAAATTAAGATAATTTTAAATATGAAACGTATGGATGAAGATATACAGGTTAGTGATATAATTAAATTATAATTCTTAAATTGAAATTTATTTATTATATTATGCTAAATTTTGATTGAAAAAAAGAAGCAAAATGAACACAAACAGAAAAAATATTTTAAAAAATAAATTATTTGTTAATAAAATAAAAAATATAACATAATAGCAATAAACCTTGGAATTGAAATGTTATTGGTAACTTTATGGAAAGGTGTAGTTGATCTATAATCAGATAATTATAAAGATAGTTTGTTACTTTGTCCATTCTAACTGAAACATATTTTCCAGGGACAATCCTATTTGTTTTTCTTTTCTTTTATATCTTTGTGAAAGTGTTGACATTAGACAACATTACAAGATGTTAACTGTTTCTATAAAATTAAATCCCAATGTGCGTGAAATCCGTGAAATTGTTTATTTCTAAAACGGTAATCGTTGGTAGAACTCGAAAGTTAATATAATTATAAATTCAAAACTGAAAGAGAAGACTGGAAAATGTTTTCTTTGGAACGAATATAATTTACAAAATGAATGTATTCACGTCATATTGCGCATTTGCTTTCTGTTTATTCCGCTTTCTAAAGTTATTTCCTCGTTGAGAAATGATTCATATCGTAACAATTGATTTCTTCCTAAATTTAAAATGAAGCAAAAAGTTGAAGTTATAAGAAGTTAAGGTAGTGAATGAGTTAAAGGAAGAGAAGTGAAGGGAAAAATGTGAAGAGGAAAGAGTAAGGGAGTAGAAGGGAAATGGGAGTAAGTAGTTAAGCGGATAAAATTAGTTTCATTTAGCTTTATGAAATGAATGTAATAGCTATGATTCGTGAATGTTTGTGAATTTAGTATGAAAAAGGAGTAAAAGTAAGAAGAGAAAGATGTAAAATTTCATTCTTTAATTTTTTTTTAAATTATTTTGTTTCCTTTGTTCTTTTTTTGTTTTCATCAGTTTACTTCTTTATTCTCTCCGTATAAGTTGTAGTGTTTTTTATTATAAGCAAACAATTAAATTAAATTTTTCGCCTTTTTTTTTCAACCTGTGTACTGTATTTTAAATTATCCAAACTATTATCAAAACGATAAAATAGCTTGAATATCTTCAGGAAATATTCAATGTAACTCATTGTATGATGAATTTTACATCCTGGATGATAATGATTAGTTGTGTGTGATGATAATAATATTGTTTGATAATGATTAGTTTTTTTTTCTTCAATACTGCTAGCTTCTGATTATTTCCCAGAAAATAAGGACTGAAATTTAATTACATACAAATCATTAAAAGAAATCTTTTGTGACTGTCATTGATCACATCAAATCACTGATTTTTTTCTTCTCTGAAATGACATCATCTAGTTAACTACTTCAACAATTAGTTTAAACTAACAATCATACCTATCTGCTCCTCAATTTTGCAATTGACTGCTAGCAGATTCATTTAACATTTGATAATCACTAATATTATATTGACTGGTTTGATTAACAATGATAACACTGTCTGTCATCTGCTGATAAGCTATAAATCCTTGCACAAGGATTTATCTCTCTCATTCATACTATTAATCTAATTCAAAATGTTTACTCTGTACAGAAAATTAAATCTTTCTAATATTTATTAGTGAAATTTAAATTTTAGTAACACTTTATGAACTGACAATGGTTATGTCTAAGCTACGAATCAAAATAAAAATTTATTATATTAAATTTGAATACATTTTATTCCATTCTTTCTTTTACTTTGTTAAGTTTTGAAATTTGAAAAACTTTTTTTGGCACTTTAAAATTTTACTTTTTATAAATTCCAATGTATTTTATTGGTAAAGTATATATATATATATATTGCAATGCATAAATGTGCACATTAACGCCTTTATTTCCAGGCCTTTATCTCCCTTTGAATGTGAATGTGTAAGTTAGTTAGGCATTGCTATTCTATACTTTTCGTTTTGTCCCCTTACTCCTAATGCCACTTCAAATTGTCCATTTGACAACGTAATATTTCTTCGTGCAAAATTTTTATCCCAACTTTATCAATTCTTATTTATTATTGTCTTAAAAAATTTAAGGAATGAAAATTAAAAATTTTTGAATTTAAACTTCATTCATTAAAAAAGAAATATTTTCTTGTTGTTTCTCTTTAAAAATATTAAAATTGAGATAAAATCTAATCTTTTTTTCAATATTGATGAAAATCCATTCATTTTTTTTTCACCAAACAAATGTTTGTGATTCATTCCATCGATCGTGGATAAGCTTATTTTATCCATCAAACTGAACCTTTTTTTCTTCTTTTTTTTTTTGTTTACTAAAAAAAGCTCAACTGTTTGGCAAATTTTCTTTTTCACATTGATTTTTTTTTCTTTTCTTTACATTTGTTTTAAAACTAAATTTAAAAAAAGAAATTTTTTTTTCTTTAAATCTCCTCAAATACTAACATCTTTTCAACGTTGCTATATTTGACAGCTAAAGTAAATTTGCTGTCAGTATATTGATCTTATTAAGCAAAATTATCTAACTGCATAAAACTAATTGAAATTCACAAATTCATTTACTGAGACTAACCGACAGATAAGTGACAGATGTAGAGCCATGAATATATTCACATTAAATAGTACATTACATTTCCCATTCGATGATCTAAGAATTCATTTTCTTCCATTTCTTTACCGCAAATAGCAATCTTAATTTTTTTTTTTTTAAATCAATATTGTATATGAGAGGATATTTCAGTAGTGTCAACGTTTGCTTATGATTGTAACGTTTATTCTTACCAGAAAAATGTTGCACCATAAATATGTATATAAGGAAAGTTGTTGTTGGGATGAGAATGAATATTTTGTGACTAAGATATTTGCAGAGTATGGTAGGGAAAATTTATTAGTGAAGTTAAGTAGGAAGAAGAAAAGGTAGGGAGAATTTATTAGTGGAGCTATTAGTTAGCTGTTGCTGCTTCTACCTCAACACTAAATCAAAGGACAATTAGTTTATGGCGCAAAATGCTTTCTGGAAACAATGATGTGATAAGAATTAGTGATAGCAGCTGGAATAGAAGTTTTTATCAAACGTACAAAAGCTTATTTTATTATTAGATGCAAGAAATTTTTCACTACTTTTAAGCTTAGCTTATTAAATTTAATTTTAATGTAATTTCATCGCTAAATTATAAATTCGTTTGTAAAATTTCCTTTCAATAAGTGGTTTGATTTAAATTATGCTTTGAAATCACTTTGGTTGTGTTTCTCAAAAACTTTTCCAAGTTTATCTCATTTTATCTCAAATCATTTTTAGATCATTTTATTTTCAAAACTGCTTTCAACTCAAATTGTTTCCAACTTAAATCATTTTATCTCATGTTCTGGCTCATTGTATATTTTTACAAAAAATCTTCCACTTTCTTTTAGATAAAATTGAAATTGAAACAAAGTTCGTTTAATCTCCTCTAAAAAAGACTTGAATTGAGGCTAATTTAAGAGTTCTTATTCCTTAAATTTTTCATTGAATTATAACGATGAGAGAATTAAATTTATAGAAAGATCTTTGCATAATTATCAGCATTCTTAACATCTTTAATTCATTGGTACGCTTCCTGAGAGTAAGAATTTTTGATTAGAATTTGGAAAATTAACCAAAGAAAAAAATTCCTTCTGTTATTTTCGTGCGGTTTTCATCAACAACATATATAAATCATCAGTGTTTATGTCTGCAAGGAATGCGCAAATGTTTCAGGGGGCAATTTCAGAGCATACTGAATCGTATCAACCATCTTCTCAATGAACGAAGAATTTCAATGATATGATAGATCAAGCTGATGCAACTTTTCCTGAAACTTCATTCTAATTCAAATTTTCAGTAACTGTTCTTGAGATTACAACAAACAAAGAATTTTTGTTGCAAATGGTCAAATTAGGATATTTCACTGTTTCAAATATTCCATGTTGCTATGCTATTTCATCAAACATATCTAATTGGCGATACATTTATCAGTAGAAATTTGATTTAAATTTTAACATTAATCCATCAAAGCTCAACAGCTTGAAATTTGAATATAAATATTGATACATCGAGTATTGATAACAGAAAATAAAGGTTTGAATTTAAATATTCATTTGAGATATGATTAGCATGATTAGTTGTAATTTTATTTTTACTGATTAGCATTATTGCCAATAAACATTTTAAAATTCGGAACATTTTACTTTAAATTTTAGGCAAAACGGAAAATTTATCTTTACCGGATCTAAGATACAATTTTCATCAATTAGAATAAATCGAGAAAATGATCTCAATATCATTTCAATAGTTTTTTTTTTTTTTGTTTCACTTAAGTATTTCTTTTTGTTTCCAGTTTTTTTGTTTCACTTAAGTTACCGCTGGGCGATAGGTTATTTTGGGCATTAAATGGATATTATAAAGATGACAGCAAATATAATAATCCGGTATTCACTGGTAATTAATTTTAAGGTGATAAGGAAGAAGAATGGAAGTATTATCTTTTGTACTCAATTCACTTATTCGATTAATTTGATCCATAGAAAATCAATAACATTCCATGGATGTATTTACAGTTTACCTCTTCATTATCACAATTTTACAACTTTCGGAGCATATCAGGTATCATTTCTGATCTTATCACTAAACTTAATGACATATTCTATTTATTTATATCATTAAACATTTCATAAGCATTACTGATTATCGTTCAAGAAGAAGGATACAATTTGAAATGTTCTGTTTAACTTCATCAATTGATAATATTTGTTTCTATTGGAGTGATTAGAGCATTTGATAGAGATTGATCGTATGATCAGTTAGAAATTCATTAACTTTCACCGTTGTCATAAAGTTCTTGTCATTTAAGTGTGCAGAATTTATTATCAATGAACTTACTTTTAAAGGATCTTAATTACTTAAACAACTAATTTATTAATTAATTTATAACTTCATCATGCTGCTTTTTATCCTATGAAATAATTTGAATGTAGTTAGTCATTTTGTATAATCTTGAAAGCCAATTTTTTTCATTTGTGGCAATACTTTTTTCTTATCAGTTATCATAGGAAAGGAATGTTTGTTATGAAATAACTATTAATTACTCAAAACGAATTGAAATTTATACTTTGAGATTTCTTCATTTTGAAAAATTTTAAAATTTAAGTGATATCAGTGTTTGTCTGTTTTTTAATCTCAACTCAGTGAGGTTTTATTTTAAATTAATATTTTTCATAATTGATTATCGTGCAATCATCCAAAAAACTCTTAAAAAATGTGAACCAAATTGCTGAAAAAATATTTTTTTTCATCAAAACAAATCATTTTTTCTTTTTTTTTATAATTTAACATAAAATTTATCGGCCAACGTTTGTTTTTATGTCATTGCGCCACTAATTTCAAATGTCGTATCAAATGTCTCCTTACATAATTGTCTTTCTGACCATAACTAATATATCTTTCTCTTTCCATCTAATGTCAACTTTGAAATGTTCATATCGATCCACGAATGAGATTTTTAATGTCACCCAAGAGAAGTGCGCTTTTAAATGAAAAAAAAAAGTCAGCAATAGAAAGAGTAAAGCAATGGCTACTTGTATTTCATTCATTTCTCGTAACTCTCTTATAATTTAGGTGTCACATAGCTTTTTACAAATATTAATCAAGTTTCTAACAAATTACTCATATAAACTTAATACTTATTGATATGGCTTTCTATGGGATATTTTTTTTTTGTTGGCAGTTTTATAACAATGAATAAGGGAGTATCATCTTGAATACTTTCTTCAGTTAATTAGCTTCTGTTGAATAGATTTGTTTGATAAGAAAGAAGCAAAATTGAAAAGGGCGAGAAATGAAAGGATTGGGTGACAATAAACTTCGTACTTCAAGTGCAATAGTTAGAAATTTGAAAGATTGTTGAAACATTTTAATTGTAACTAAAAAAAAAAACAAAAAAAAAGCGAATTATTCCATTTGTACCAAAGTTCATTCCTTTCCACTTTGATCTTTGCTCTAACCATCGTAATAAATAGAACAAATTATTAGTATGTTTTCGACTAAATACCTTAAATTAGGGCTATCCTCTATTAAGTAATAACAACAAGCAACAATGTAGACAATTATAACGATAATCGGAATTAAATTTATTACTATGTTTTAAACTTAATACCTTAAATTTGAATTATCCCCCATTAAATGCTGGTAACATACATCACTACTATCACTACTGATAACAATCAAACAATTTTGAAGTGACAATATCTAACTTAACCTCTGGTAGTAATTCACATACGGAAGAGATATTTATCACTGTAAGAAATAATTTTTACTGATTTGATTGGAAGCTGATTTGAAGTATAGTGATGACTTTAACTTTACTTTCAACATTTTTTCCTAAAAAAAAGAAATTACAGGCAATTTTTTAGTTCTTTAGTAATTTTATAGTTGGATTTTTCAGAATCAACTGAAATATTTTTTATAAAATATGATATGCAAAGTATTTTTTCTTAAAAAACATTTCAATTAATTCTAAAAAACTTTTATGCCTGGAATAGTAATGGCCACTCATATGTGAATGAG
>NW_018108334.1:26170-53018 GCF_000183805.2 Loa loa | reverse complement strand
TAACATACATCACTACTATCACTACTGATAACAATCAAACAATTTTGAAGTGACAATATCTAACTTAACCTCTGGTAGTAATTCACATACGGAAGAGATATTTATCACTGTAAGAAATAATTTTTACTGATTTGATTGGAAGCTGATTTGAAGTATAGTGATGACTTTAACTTTACTTTCAACATTTTTCCTAAAAAAAGAAATTACAGGCAATTTTTTAGTTCTTTAGTAATTTTATAGTTGGATTTTTCAGAATCAACTGAAATATTTTTTATAAAATATGATATGCAAAGTATTTTTTCTTAAAAAACATTTCAATTAATTCTAAAAAACTTTTATGCCTGGAATAGTAATGGCCACTCATATGTGAATGAGTTTTTTTGGATTTCGGATCAAGTTTTCAGGAAGATTTACTCATATGTGAATGGGTTTTTTTGGATTTCGGATCAAGTTTTCAGGAAGATTTACAGAGAAATGAAATGGCAGCAGCAATAAAAGGAAGAAAATAGAGAAATTAAAAATGAACTGAAATAGTCGAATTTTAAAAAAAGCATTCATTTCGATGAATATGCAATAATTGGAATCCAAAATTAAACAAAATTTTAATTTATCCAATGATCTGGAATCCGGATTCCGGAAGTTGCTGAAATAAAGTGAGTAAATCCTTTTTTACAGTAAAACAAAGCTAAAATTTAAATTGCTGTTACTAGATGTGATTCCGGAATACGAACGGTGACTACAACATTTGGTGTGCTACGAGGTGAAATGGTAAGTCCAAATGCAGGCGATTTACCACCTGTGGCACAATATCTCGGGGTACCATATGGTGTCGCACCTTCCGGACAGGTATTTCAAATTCCTTCCAGCGCTTTTAGCAATTTTTATAATTATCATCACAAGTTTTTGATAGCATAAACTGGAATGTAAGTGATGAATAAAATGTTTTTGTCAGTATCGTTTCAATATGGCCATATCAGCGGCAAAGTGGACTCATATGCCGAAAGATGCTTATAGCTTGTCTTCTGTCTGCATACAATCCGGAATTCCAGAGCTTGCTGAAACGAAGTGAGAAAATCTTTTTTTTGCGTTTTACGTTTTACCTTCTTCTCATCGTTCGTTACAGACAGCCTAAACATATGTAAGCCTTTATAAACAGCCTAGGCTAGTCTATTCATTTCATAATTATTTTATACCCATACATTGGCAAATTAATTCGACACATATGCAAACCACATTCATTCTAGAAATTTTTACTCTACTCTTTTTCCATTTATTGAAGAATAGAAGTTTTTTCTTTTTTAATTCAGTGAAATTTAAATTCACAATTTTATTTGATCGATCCAAGTAATAACATATAGACTAAAATCACAAACAATGTACCTGAGTAATTATCACAACACTTTAGAGGATAGTTTATCCTTGAAAATAATCATGAACATTCTCTAACACTTTTACATTTCCAGAGCGCTCAAGACGACATCAGCGCAACGTTATGATCATATGCATAAATTATTGCCAAAACTGAAGCCACAATCTGAGGATTGCTTGCATATGAATTTATACGTACCTGAGAGAATTTGTATGTTTTCGTCAAAATTTTAAAATCACGAAAATTCTCTTCATTTCACTGAGAAATTTTACTTGAGATTCGATGTCAACATGAAAAGATTTTAATAATTCTAAATTCTAAATTCTTTCAATTCGAATTAAAATTTGATCAATTCAATTTTCATCAGTTAATTAGACAAAATTAAAGTTCGTTACTTTATAAAAACTGGGGAAAAATTCTTGTACCACAAAAGTTTCAGCTTTCTATACGGATTCGAACCGAAAGCAGCTACCGGTTCTTGTGGTAGTACACGGCGATGAATATGGTTGGAATAGTGGTAATCCCTATAATGGTACCATACTTGCATCATATGGTCAAATTATCGTTATTACACTTAATTATCGTCTTGGCGTTTTCGGTAAAATCATTTCCTGCGACTTCTCTATAATGTGTTTGAACAAAAACTAATATTTTTGTAACCAAAAAACTGCTAAAAAACGCTGTTAATAGTTTTCTTTTCCAATAAACGATTTAAATTCAGGATTTCTGGGTCGATGTGAGTCATCCAGTTGTTCCGGTAATTCAGGTTTATCAGATCTGGTAGCAGCTCTAAAAATGCTTACAAATATTTTACCAGCTTTTGGAGGTGATCCGAGTTTGATCACACTCTTAGGATGGGGTTCTGGTGCATCCCTGGTGAGTTGTTTGCTGCATTTTTAAACCCAAAGCAAAAATTAGCAAATTTTTACAAAACGCTTAAATATTTCATTACAACAATTCTCATGAGTCATACCTAATTTTCATATTTTCAGGTTTTCATATTTTAATTTTCTAATTTTCATACCTAATTTTCAGGTTTCTTTACTGATGGCTTCTCCGATAACTCAACCCAATAATCGAATGTTTCGACGCGCAATTCTACTAGACGGTTCTGCGCTTTCTCCATGGGCAATGAGTAGAAATCCTCAATCAACATTTTTTCAACTTGCTGAACATTTGAAGGTCCCAAAGCTAAATGATTATTAGATTAATTAGATGAAATGATTTAGAAATGAAATGTCGATTTCTTAATAATGATAAGAAATTTTCATTTTTGTGAAATCTTAGGACATATTGCTTAATTATTTCATTTCGAACCACCGAACAGAATTAATCATCATGTGAATCATCATGTGAAACAGGAATTAATCATCACCTATTTATCATATATCATGTAACCTAAATGACATACAAGGGAAAACAATGAAGTGAAATTTTCACTTGTGAGTTAAGATACAAATAAGTAGATTTTTGAATTTGAAAAGTTTACAATTAATTCGATGAAATGGATGATAATTTACGATCAATTGAGTCTATGCTATCAATATCTTTACATAGACCAGGCGGAATATTTAGAACTGATGGATGTCCACTTCTACCTTTGACCAATCCAAGTGAACTAATTATAAAATCGCTAATTACAGTGTATCGAAAAAGTGGACAAGAAAAAACATCATTTGTATGAACAAAGAAGTGCGGAAAGTATCGTACGTTGTATGCAAGATCATTCACCACAAAATATTACACGAGCAGCGCGGAAAATTTCCACACCAACATTTCTCTCGCGATTTGCGCCAATTGTCGATGGACAGGTATGAATGACTTTTATGTGTCACACTATTTGAACTGGTATGGATGAAATTTCAGGTTGTACCGAACAAACCAGAAGCATTATTTGGAACACAATATGGGTCATTATTCCGTAATGTGGATTTGTTGGTTGGGATGACCAGTAATCCGGCTCATCATCTGCTTCCAAATGATGATATACGATTGGGTATTGACAAAGAGAAACGTGAAAAAATTTTTCGGTTTGCAAATTGCAAGAAATCTTTGTTTTAATTCGTTGAATTTACGGAAATCATTTTTAGAATATATTCAGGCTATTTAAAAATTATAGTTATTTTCAGAACTCTAATAAGAAATCTTTATGATTTTCATCGGAAAGAAATTTTGGCAGCACTTATCAATGAATATACAGATTGGGATAATCCAAAGGTTGGAAATTTCAACAGTGTTGAATTGTTTGTGAAATATTGTTAACCATTTTAAAATGAAGAATGCAAAATCTGCCAAACTTTTATCATTGTCCGATCATAACATTCGGATGGATTTAGTGCTAATTTATGCAAAAACTATCTGAGTTATAATAAAATATCAATCAAAATGTCGTCATCTTTTATCGTTGGGAATAAATATTTGCGACAATTTCAAATATTTATTATAACGGGTAAATGAAGCGGAATGTCTCTTTAAGGATCATCCGAAAACAATTCGTAATGGTGTCCTTGCGGCGCTTAGCGATGTTCTTTTCGTCGCACCGCTCATCGAAACAGCTCGACTACATTCTATTGACGATGACAGGGAAACTTCAAATACTTTCATGTATGAGCCTAGTTTTTTCTTCATCTCATTAGTCTTCCAGCCTACCACGTGGATTTAACTAACTTACAAAATGTTCGAATCAATCCACTAATAAATTATTTATGATTATTTGTTAGAGTCTAACTATATATATTTGAAATAACTAAGAATATTACTGGTTGGAAGTTGATATCAATTTTGAAATTTAAAATTTGTTTTTATTTAGGTTTTTGTTTGCTCATGAATCGAAGAATGCAGCGGAAGAGACAATTGCAAGTGGTATTCGAGGTTCGATTTCCGGTGATCACATACCGTACATCTTCGGTTATCCACTTAATAAAGACGACGATGTTAGTTGCAATTCTTAAATTCACTATAATTTCAGGCTAATTTGCATAACAAATTTTAAGAATGTAATCTAAGTAACCTTTTACATCTTCCCTTTCTAATTTGTCGCATGAGCTTTTTGCTGTCCCACTTTTTCTACTTTTCAAAGTGACCAATAGATCTTTTATGCATTTCCAAACTTTTTGATTTGTATAATTGATTTATGTTCAATTTTTCAAGTTTGTTTTAGCTTTATTCTGGCTTCACACCTGAGGACCAAATGATCTCACGTGTTATGATGCACTACATCTCAAATTTCATTAAATCTGGGTACATCTTTATTCTGCATCGAAAAATTTCCTGTTTATCGATGACGTAAAATTAATCTGAAATAGGCAATAAATAATTCATCGAAATCAAGTATAAACCGATGACTTTTTTACGATTTTATTTTGCTTAATGTTCTAAAATTTTAAATCTTAAAAATCTTGAAATATGATTGCATGTTTGGACAAGAAATAAGTTTTGCGATTTCCGCTTTTTAATTTAGATACTTTTATTCATCAGAAAATAATAACGAAATTAGTGTCACATAGCAATAATTTGCATTTTTAAGCGATCCAACCAAACCAGTTCAACTACAAGCCTTAACGCCGATTGCGGAACGTTTTCATAGTGCTGCTTGGCCACAACTTACACAACGAAATCGTGAGCCTTATCTTGAAATAAGTAAGTAAACTTTCATCAATGGAATTTTTTTGTGCAGCTGGAACTATTAAATTTTATCTTGTAAAACTTTTCAAAATTTAAATTGTATCGCACTTCTTTTGTATCATCTGCAGAATAAGTTAAACGTCAGAAACATCCGTCTATGTGAATCTAGGTGAACAATTATTTCGTCTGTTGTTTTTGCTTAAAAGCTATAATAATACATTTCCAGAAGTTGTGTTGTTTGAAATACAATAACTCTTATAGCATATTGCTTGTCACTAATCATTTTTTAGCTGATAGACCTCGAGTGAAAAACTATTACCGTAATGCTCAAGTTGGCTTCTGGAATGGTTTAGTACCACAATTGCATGCTAATGGAAAAGAAGGAGTACCTGTACCTGAGGTATGTTTTGAGTTATCAACAAAAATTGTAACATAAAGTTAAAAATTTCCATAAAAATTTGTTATAACTTAATGTGTTGAAATAAATTGAAAATTCAAATGCGACAAAGTTTATTATTTCAGGAACATCATTTCCTTCCAAATCATTTCAAACGTGATTCATTTTTTGGCACTGTAAGACCATATGCAAGCTTTGCTAATGAACCATTTCCTCCGCCACCTCTTCCTCCAACTCCGCTTCCGAAATCTATCGAAAAACTTACTACATGTTTGTTTTTCGTTTTTTTTCTTTTTTTCCAGTGCTAAATTGAGAATTATTTGTACATTGAACGATACGGTATTTTTTTGGTCACTTCATGATAGGGAAGGATGGTTCAGGGGTGGATAAATGGATATATTACAAGAATGATTTAAGTCAACAGAAAAAATTACTTCATATAACTACCGGTAAATGATTAAATGAAACATTTGGATATCCGACTGGTGGTCATTTCCACAGAAATGAAAAGATATTTCAGTTCCTTCACGAGAGACAAATTCTGATAAAACTTCAACAACTCCAACACCATTTGTAAAAGCAGCTCAAAACAGTACAATGTTATCGGTTACAGTTGCTGTTGGATGTGGATTATTATTCCTCAATATATGTATTGGCCTTGGCCTCTACAGGCAGGTTCGTTTTCAAATTCTTAAAAATCGATCTATCACTAAAATTTGGTTCATGAAAACGACGACAGTTTTAATTAATGGATAAAGTATTGAACTTCTCTTACTTTCTGCATGTTTAGATCGGTGAAACAATAGAATTCTCTGAAATCAATTAAATTTAGATTTATTGATTAAGAGATCAAAATAACAATCATATTTGAGAAAATTATCATTTAATTTTTTTAATATTTGGAATTATTAAGATAATTTATCTTTTTTTCTGCCTTAATAACTATAAATAAGAAAAAGAATCAACCTTACTTTCTTTGATTTGTCAAAGTATATTTTTATGAATTAGCTTACTTTGACTTATTGATTACCTTACTTTAATTTACTATTGTTAAATTTTTAGACGAATGTTTGCCAGATGATCTGCAGACATTCTAGGCCAAAATTTTATCTCTCTAAATCCTCTTCAACCTTTTAAACTCTTAAATCTTTAAACCTCTTAAATCCTTAAAACTCTCTTAAATCCTCGTAAAGAAATTGACATATTTCCCAATGCATTTTTGTAGTGTACTAAGAAAGAAGAAACAAAGAAGAAGTTGCAATTACAATATCAAACATACTCGGCTAATTACCAATTAAATGCTACTACCGATATGAACAATGTTACTGGACAACAGGTTTGTTGTGATCATCTGAAATAGTTGAATTTTGAAATCATTGAAAAATTCATTATAGAATTTTGATAATCATGATTATCAGTCAATGAAAGAGCTTTATCATTTCTGATTCTCAATGGGTACTACGATATCCTTTTTTACTTTGCATGCTTTTCCTTGTTAATTGTCAAACAGTTGAACAACAGTTAGAAAACATTTGAACAGTGAGATGACAAGGACTAGTTGACTTGCAGTCATATTTAATTTGCTAACTTCAATGGGATAAATACCATTGAACAAATGCGTCTATTTTTATCATTCATTATTCTAAAATTAATTTTAGCCTAAAACTTGAAGTAATATGAAGATGAAATAAAGTTTTAAAATAAATTTCAGAAAAAAAGTTTCCAATATCTACCGAAAATTCGAATGTTAGCTCATTTTCGGATGTTAGCTTATTTCAATATTTTTAAAGTGCCAATTTGAATAATTGTAAGTTTTGCAGCAATTAAATTACATGTCACCACCACCGCCTCCATCATTCAGTCAACGTCCATCAATAACGAACTCAATGACTGCACCATTGGATTCAACATCTTCTAAAACGAACGAATTTGAATCGTGCCGTACGGGTTCCTATCAGAACTACAATGATACATCACATAAAGATACATTAGTCACTAAATGTAACTTCCAGGAGCAGGTATATCAATATCAAATATTTTCAGATACCTTCTCCTCATTAGTACCACACTTAACCTTCAATTACTTCTTGATTTCAATCGAAATGTCAAAAGTTTCTTTCCAGATTGTTGATTGCTCGTACATTTAAAAAAAGTGGATCCCTTCCGATCATATCGGATTTTATCCTGAAATTACAGTATGACATAAAGCATAAGCTAGAATAACTAAATCATGATAATTTCAACATTACTTGTTGTATTGAGATCTCATTTATTTCTTTCAACTTACTTTTTCCTGTCTCTCAAGCAATTTTTGAATCGAAATTTCAACTTCTAATGATTTGTTAATGGTGCAAACTGCGATCATTGAACTTTGTAATTTCTACTGATTATTTTGAATATTTTAAATTGAAAATTTTGTGCATTTTACAATCTCAAATCTGTTTTAGGAACCGTTATTGTCAATGACAAACAAAACATCGGTAGGATCATTGCGGGTTGGTGTAAGTCCAACATGTCCAAAACATGGCCGAGCAGCAATGGCCCAGACAAGTGGTAAAGTTAATTCATTAAGTGGCCTATCTGCTGGTGGACATGCACTGGAAGAAATACAAGTATAATGCATGCATTGCTGTAATTTGATCTATTTTCATTGAATTGCACTTTTTATGCAAATTTTTTGTTACGTCATTGATACATTTGTTGCTTATTTTTTAAGACTAAAATGTCATTTACTTAGCATCTTTACAAGTTAGCAACTTATGAAATTTTAAACTTCATTTTGAATATTAAGAACTCGCTTGGTTTAACCGATTGCAAGCCGAAGTTTGCAAGGCTGAATAATGTCTCAGTGAAATTTTTGTTTTGTAAATCACTCAGTTACATTCTAAAGCTTGCAAATAGCAAGCACATGATAACCTTCGGATCTATCGACCATCGTTACTGAAGTTCAAATGACCCGAATATCTTGTCTGGACAAATTTTACCAATTAAACAATTAGACCTATTAGCAAATTCTATCATAGCATCTGTAGAATTTGCTAATAATTGAGACAGATGACAAATCCTAATTTGAACTGCGGTAACACTGCGGAATGATCTTTTGATTTACTGTCTCAACTATTTCAGTTGTTTCGAATATACAATTGGACATTTTAAATAATTGTAAATATTCGATAAATTGTTGACTATGCTCAATTTTGTGCAAAAAATGATTTCTTTTATGTTTTGCTAAATTGAATAAATGAAAATAAGCAGTTGATATTGTAATATTCCCACAAACAATGTAAGACCATAATATATAGCCTTGAAAATTATTGTATTTAATCAACAAATTTAAATAACCAAACTCGTTTTAAAGAAGTTCAAATATTTGAAAGGCGCAGATTTTATCAAACACAAAAATATTTTCACTCAAAACTTTCGCTGAATGGATAGAAAGTTTAAAGAGTACAAAATTTAAGGAGTTTAAGAAGTAGTTGACATTGCCTTTTTTGTTAGTCATTGAAAAATGATTAATTAATATTTTGTTTTGGCAATGTCAAACAATGATCATTTGTTAAATCTTTTTAATGCTTATTGAAAAAGTTATGAATTCTTTAAAGGGTAATAATAAACTTCAAATTTACACTTCCAGAATTACTAGCATTCAGATTTCTTCTGATCAATTAATTTACAGCAATAGTATTTGTGTCAAATGATAACTCTAGTGATAATAATGATATCGTTGTGCGATCATTTCAGTGCAAAAAGTATAAACAACAAGTGGTTTGTTTAAATTCTTTTTCTCAGGCTTGTTTTTTTTTTTAGATATAATAAGGGAAAAAAACAAGTCTTTCAGACTTTTGTGGTCAAGCAAATGACATATGCATAAAATTGGAATTACTCGTGGGGATTATATTAACAAATAGATGGATGGATGGATTGAATGGAACACCTCGATACACTCCCGTACACAACCATCTCCGTACACTCCCGTACACAACTGTCTCCGCCGTACACTCCCGTACACAACTACCTCCATACACCGTTTTGCATATTTCATTGGTGATATTGCATCGAAAAAAAACTAATCAAATTTTCTTTTTTGCTCTTTTTCATTGGTTTCAAGAAATAATTTTTCATTGGAAAATTTGAACTTATCAGGAACTGATAAAATGCATATTTTTGATTGCTAATCTTTTGCATACCTAAACCTTCAGCTTTATTTTACTATTTCAATTGCATGTTCATTATATTTTATACCTAAAAAAAAAAGAGAACTGTTATCATTAAAAGATTGCGTGAACATTAGAATGGAAAGAATAAATCATTTTTTATTTACCTCTAATTAGTAGTTGTCAAAGCAAGTTATTTCATATTGACGATTACAATTAAATTTGAGTTCCTCTATATCTTAGATTTTGAAAATATCAAAGTTTTTGCACTGACAATTCTCGGATTTTGCATTAGTTACTGATGAAAATAATTTGAGTGGGTGGGGAGGATTTAATGATAATTTTTGAAAAGATTTTGAAAATTTGAAATCCATCGTATTTGTAAAATCATTTTTTGATGACACACACCTGTGTGATTAAATAGATATGTGGCAGTAATAAATAACTTTTCTTAAATGTTTGTAATTAATTAAATGATTCGTGACATAATTTACATTGCCAAGAAAAAAACAATTAGTATTTCATCCGAGGAAAAGCTGTGTGAGAATTTATGGCATTATTTATGAAAATAGCCTAACATAGAAATTGACTTTGGTTTCAGTTTACATTATAGATTTAATATTTTAAAAAAAAGAAAACGAAAATTGGAAATATTAAATTTCCCATGAAATATTTGATTTTCATACATTTAATGAACCATCTTTCAGTCAATTTGTTTGATAATGAAGCATTATTTTTTGTCCAATTAATATTATTTGTCTTTCGAAATACGACTAGAAAAAAAAAATTGTTTTCGACTTAGTCTTAGAAAGTAGTCTCTTTTTTTTAATTATCCATTTTATCTCGCCTTTTTTTTTTTTTTTTTTTTTTTTTATCATAGCTCAAACTGTCAAAAGTATCCATCAGTTGACAATAGTATTTATGTCATGCTTGAATTTGAGCTAAACTAAAATCCATCATTTAATCACATTATATGAATAAATTTTCATTGTTTATTTAATAAAAAAACATGTTATTGTATTACTCAGATAAGAATAAATTTGCGATAAATTAGAATAAACAAATTAGTTAGTAGCATTTTTCCTTTTCCTTTCTTTTTTTTTTGCGAATAAATTGAAAGAAGCAATACATGGAAATTGTTTGAAATTTATTTTTTTGTTCTGATTATTGAATTCTGAAAAACCAAAACCTTCATTATAAAGTAATGAACGGTTTTTTTCGTCATTTTTTTTTTGAAATGATAGAATAGGATTGAATTTGAAACTAAATAATGAAGTTTAGAATAAAGCACGCTAATAATTACCACTGCAAATATTCTAAAATATAGAAGGGAATTTAAAATTATTTAGAAATTCCTTAAAAAAGTATCGACCTATTTTAATTGTAAAATGCAAAATGCAAAATTCTTCGAAATGGTCGATTTTTTCTTCAACAATTTGAAAATTGTTGAAGAAAAAAGAGATATGACAGAAATTTTCAAAATAATTTTGAAATATTTTTGGGAAAAAAATAACACCAATGAAATGAAGCTTTGAGTGGAGCAAAGAATTTATCGTTTATCAATATCCAAGCTTATTATTGAAGATACAAATTGTTGTAAGAGCAATTTTAATGTGGTAGAGAAGGGAATTGTTCACTCAAGCGATATGTTTGAAACGGATTTGATAGGTAACAATAAGTAAAGAAATAATTAATTGCCTAAGCTTAACTTAGTAGTTGATAATTTGTGGAGTAATTGAAGTTCAGTTTTGTTTCAAAATCGCTAAGTTCCTCATATTGTTGCTGATAATTTCTCACAAACAAAAGTAGAAACAAATTTTAATTAATAGGATGATACGGTAAGTACAATTAAAAAAAAATTTCATAAACATAATTGAAATTCTAAAATAATTATCAATTCTTGTAGCCATTAATAAACGATCGGATGATCACAAATTGTTGAGCTTGTGACAGTGAACCTAAATGGTTGGTTGTTGATGTTATTATTATAATTATTGAAAAACAGTTTTACTTAATGACGATTCTACTGTTACTGATAATGACCCGGACACTATTTTTTTTAATTAGACGTGTATTTTAATTAACATTTTGTTAATTAGATGTGTCAACGAATTTAAATTTTTTAGCGAGATTTTTTTTGCACACTTCTTTCAAAATACATATGAGCATATCATTTATGGATTGAAGTAAATTGCTTTATCAATTATTACATCATGTCCTCCTCTATTTCCTCGTAGTAAATCGCATAAGCCAAAAAAGGAAAAGAATTTATGGCCAACAAGAGCTACTTTTTTCTAGTCTTTTTTCTTCAAAAGGAACAATAAATTAAATTTCGAAATTTGGGCTAATATTAAAACGGATGTCAACAAAAGCACTTTCAAGAGAATTTGTTAAATTCTTTCTTAACAATTGAATTATAGCACTAATGCAAAGTAACATTTTAAAAAAAACATAAATATACTCTATGCATTGTACAAGGGCGCAAAAGTTTGGTGTGATATAACTGGGAACGAAAGCGCTTTTATAATCTGTTTTACAAGTTTTCATTCCCTTTCTGATAGATTGAGCGCTGTTTGTCATAGCATAATACTTCATTCAATCTCTTTGAAAAAAAAATTTCCAAAATTATTTACCATTATTTTTATTTTTGCATTGCGTTAAACTTCGAAATCTTTCGAAAGTCTTCTATCTGTCTTCTTATCTTATCAAAAAGATAATCCAATATATGCAAATAATGTGTGATAGTTCTGGTAGTGAAATGGTTTACAAAAAAGTTGTGAATTTTTTATTGTAACATTAAAATTTGTAAGCTTAATGTGATGTAAAGGGAATAAATAAAATTACGTTTTGTTTAATTTTTGTTGTATTCTCAAATTCAATGAGATAACGTCTATTACTTTTGAGGTCAAAGAGTATGTGGAAAGAAATTTCACATTAATTTTCAAAATTTCATCTTGAAAGTGAGATAAATATTTAGAATTATTATGAATATGTTTCCCAATGGATCCATCTAGGCCTGTCGATCTAGACCCACCCATTCAGGCCCATCCATCAAATCCAATCAATGAAATGACGGGGTGGAACGAAGAATTCGTTGTTGACAATCAAACTGATATCACTAGACCTAATAGCCCTAGAGGCGGGATCTTTTCATAATTTTGTTCCAATCAAGAAAAAGTGAAAGAAATCCGAAAAAGAAAAGAAGAGTAAAAGAGTGAAAAAGAAGAAGGTAAAACGAAAGAATTAAAGACAGACTATAGGCATTTTGGCATTCTGAGAGGAACTTTAACTTTCGGGGCTCATTTCTGCTTGGCTCTAGTAATCTGGATTAACAAAGATTCAACTCAATACTTAAATATTTATTATTTTCATTGCAATTATGGAAACAACAGGTTGGATGATGCATATGGTAAAGCTAGTAATTTTCATTGTCACCATCACAGCAACCACAACGACAACTTTATATGTTCAATTGGATAATTCGAGTAAGTCAAATTTCCGACTAATTAATTCAAGTATTATAATTATTGTTAGTTGAATACATAAAGAAATAACTAGGAGATTTTGGGTAAAGATTAGGTGAAATTAGATAGGTCACAAGTTTTGCTATCTGTAAAGGAATTCACTACATGAAGTTAAAAAAAGCGCCACGCGAACATTTTAAAAAAACATTACCACTTTATGAAAAGATATGTAAGAAGAAAACCACTTAATTACTTAGCACTTAATTACTAAACAAGAATCATCCTAGCATGATATATCTAGTGGATCGATTAATCAAAATTGACACAAACTATGTCAACAACACTTTCGTGTTTTGCAACTTTTGCAATTCTGCAAATTTTACATGCATTACGGTTGAATGCATCATGATTGCAGATAGCCACTTCCGTTGCAGCCAATCATTAAATGATATTAATTTCCAAAAAATATAACTTATTTGTACAAAGAAAAAAATATTTTTTTGATATAATTTTAACTAAAAATAAAAACAATTTCTCTTATTATGAAGATACTTAAATTGGAAATGAAATGATACCAATGATTAAATAAAGGCAATTTCCGAAATTCAGATAAGAGACGTATCAATTTCATTTTTAATTTCCTGCTTTACAGACTAATATACCAATGAGTAAAATTATTTCAAACATTTGATTGAATAAGAGCAAAATAGATTGCTCATATATCATTGATCGTGGAAAAATGAGTTCTTCTATTCAATTTCAATGAAGCCTTATTATTGAAACAGCATATTAATTAAATTTTAAATGATAACAACAAAAAATTTTGCTTTCATTTGAAATTCAAATTAGGACTTTAAATTTAGTAAGCTTAATAATTTCTAACTTTTCGTCTAGTTCATGATCATTTTCACATATTTCTGTGGTAGCTCACAAAATGATGAAATTCTTTTTGTCATTGCTAATTTCCTAATACTTTTTTTTTGAGTTAGCCTATTTAAAACCATAATTTTTATTCGAGAAGATATCTTTCTTTTTATATTTAACAAAAATAAAAACTATCCCATTTGACTTCATTCTTGCATATTTTATCATTTATTTTGCTACCATTATATTTTAGCAATTTTTTAGAAATTTTCTTTAGCATTTATTTTCATAAATTTGAAAATTTAGCGGGAAATTTACATCGAACAGTTTTTCGTATTATTACTGAATTTAATAAAAATTATTTATCTGTTAGGATGCGATTGAGATCTATTTCAGATCATAAGCATAGCACAATTTCTGTGTGATCCATGGATTCTTTGCCTGAAAAATAATTTTTCATCGTAAAATGTTCCAAAATTTTTAGAAAAATTTTCTTTTTTTTTATTTACTATTAATATTTCATTACTCTCATGGACATGTTAATTTCTTTAATTGATTGTTAGCTGAGTATGATCATTAACAGAATATCATTTCACTTCAATATCATTAACAGAATATGATTTTATTTCAAAATCATTAACAGACTATCATTTGATTTCATTATCATTTCATTTCAATATCATTCCTTCCAACGCATTTAAATGCATTATTCTACACATCTTTTTGTGCTTAAATTTTTGAAAAATTATTTGCTTAGAGAAAAAACATATGGAATATGATAATATTATATGAGGGAAAAATCTCCATTTAGAAATTTCAGCAATTCAATAATTATTTTTTCAGATGCCTACAGGCCACTTCATGATACATACGAGCCTGTCGGCAATGAGTTATTAATTAAACGAGGTTACATTTTCATATCATATCATCTCATTTAATCAGTATTCATTATCAATATTATCTGTACTATAAGTAATTTAAATTATTTCAGTATCAAAATTTAGTTATACATGCCAACTCATTGATTTTGAATGGCTTTATTTTCGTTTTTTTTTTCTGACAAATGCGCAAAAATCCTAACCCAATTTTTATTCTAAAAAATAGCTAAATGATGATGTCCTTATTCTGATGAAGCTTATTTGCTCTGAAATTAAGCATAATCCCTCATCTATTTCATGCATGCTCGCATTTTTGCTATTAGCTCAATTTTAAAATTTTTAAAATTTACCTTTGAAACCAAACATTTAATCGTAAACTTAAATATAATAAATAAGATGGAAATGGACATTTCAAAGTGTGGGATGATTTACCTTTTTTTTTCCAAAAAAGCAAACTTATAGTTGCTATAGAAAAAGTAGGAGATTAGACATATTTGGAGATGTGACAAATTAATCATTTATCAAAATATGTTCTCAGTAAAAAAGTATTTTTGGTAAGATAGCAAAATGCAATTGTGCTGCACAAATTTAATTCTATTTAATTCCTTTTAACCTTTCAAAATATTTCTATTTGATAGTTTCGCTCCAAAAAATTTGAAAACTTATCATCATTTTGATCTCAATAAGTTTATAATATTTTAAATATAACTACCATCACCTTTAATAAATTAAACAAAGAATTGAAAATATAAATAAAATAAATAGTGCCACTGGAGAGGGTCAAAAGGATGAAATTGGCGTTTCTGCAAAGCAAAAAAAGAGTGACAATTGTCTTGTTAAAGGTTGATATTAGATTTGATCGTCAACATCGAGATAATGTCAACCGTAAGGAACAAAAACAGCCTTCTACTGTATTATATTAAGATGATAAATCGTAACTACTGAAGAAAGTGATAATTATTAATATAGAATGATTGAAGGCTTCCATTTAATAAGAGGAAGATGAAATTCAAAATTTCAGATTATGGGGACATTCCAGGTGTACTTCGTTTCGGGAAACGTGATTACGATCCAGATCCTGTTTACAGAAATCCTTTACCGAATATAATGCAGTTTAATGAAAATGGTTATGAGAAAAAGGATATACCCGGTTAGTTATATTGTAGAGTACGTAATTAGTTGTAATAATGTAATTCCATGCTTTTCAAGTATTTCTTTATTCGCATGATTTTCAGGAGTATTGAGATTCGGTAAAAGGGAAGGAGACATTCCGGGTGTACTAAGATTTGGTAAACGTAATGATGATATACCGGGCGTTCTACGTTTCGGGAAACGATCAGTGCCGGGAGTATTACGATTCGGTCGTCGTTAAGCAAACGAAGAAAAAAAAGCAGATCTTATATTTTGATGCTAGTAAACTATATCACGTTTATACTTATTTTTCAAAATTTTAAAAATATTATAAAAATAATTGTAAGCAATTTGAGTGGAAGTACATCATTTATGTGATATTAATGATAACACGGTAAATAAGAGTAATACTGATATTGGATACTTTCATATTATCATTGGCCTACAGACAAATCATTTTTTCCCGTTGAAATTACTGTTAGTTATTGCTTGTGTGAAAACTCGAACTTGAAAATAACACAAAATAGAATACTTTTTTTTTACGTTGAATTATCCAAACAAATTTAAATTTGAAAATTATTGCAAAAGGAAAAAGTATGTTTGGAGAAAAATTAAGGTTTCAAAAATAAATGAATTGAAATATTTAAGACTTGAAAATATTGGCATATATTTACCTGTTTATTTCACAGGTAAATAAATAAATATGGCACTGTGCTATATTGTACAAACATGCTACAGTCTGAAAGATGATCCGGTATTTTAGTAGATTGAACTACAACTGATCATTGATTTACATAGATCTAGGAAAGAGAGAACAGAGAGAGGAGAGAGAGAGAGAGGGAGAGGAAGATAGAGTGATATTAGGAGGTAGAAATAATGCATAGAAATTAAATTCAATCGTTCAACAATCTCCCAAAAAAGATAAATAACACTTTTAATTCATCTTTTGAAAAAATTAAAAATAGCTTAGATTGTACGGTTTTAATTTTCCCAATCAATACTTTAATACTATTTAAGAGTTAATTTACTTTAAAATACTTTAAAGTAAATTAACTTTTAAATAGTATTAAAGCACTTATTACTTTAAAAGTACTTTAATTTGCCGGAATTAACATTGATCCATTTATCTTTCCTTCATAATCATGAATGCCAATCCGTTACCAATTCTGTATTTGAATGAATGGTTTACCTGACAACAGGTTTAAAAAAAAAAAAATTTCCAGAATGTTAATAATTCTCTTTGGAAAATAAAAATAATCATATAAGACTGAAATCACTTAATAACTCTTTGGAACTACTATAAGGTGGTGAAAACGAAAAATTTTTCCGAAAAATCTTGATGTTATTTCTAATAAATTAATTTTTAATTAGTTTTATGAGTTGAACAAAATTTCGTTTTTTAAAAATCTTATAAAATTATTTGATAAAGTAAGTAACTTACTTACTTACTCACTTCTTTTTGTTGCAAATATTTCAGATGTACCCTTCAAAACCTTTATATTAAAACTAGCAATAATGATTGCTTAAAGTAAGTGGATGAGTTATTATTATTACTATAAAAGCCATTTATAATTACACATCGTTAAGTCTTCCTTTCTCTCTATCTCTTATTTTCACTTCACACTTTTTACTCTCATTGACAATGTCGCATCAATGTCGGCATCATCAAATGAATATCGAAGTTGAAGGTGTGAATTTAGGTTTCTCTAACAAATGTGACTGATTCCATTTGTCCTCGATTAACAGTAATTTACAAGACGAGGTTATTTCGCTAATCGACCACTTAACTACTGGATGTTATACATACATGGATGTATCACTTTGATGTTACCGCACTTCATAGTATCATTACATATTACTGTAATGCACTGCAACGATTGCAAATGTCGTACCGATGGTGACAATATGTTAATTTGGAAAGAAATAAAAAAACTTGTATTAGAGTTACCCCCTATGAAGTGTTGAAAAAGATATGAATGATGGAATGGAAGAGAACAAGCCATTCTGAAATCTATTCTTTTTAGATCACTAAAAAAAATTAGTCGCATCTTAGATGTTTACCGCCTAGAAAAAGTTGGATAATTTCTATACATTTACACATTTTGCTCATTTAGAAATAACTACTAAAGCGCAAAAGACTGGATATATGCGGAAATGTAGCCATAATCCATTATCCAATTTCTTTTCTGTTCAGTTGTTTTTTGAGAACGAGAGAGAGAGAGAGAGAGAGAGATTCTTATTTGCAATTTAGATTCATTAAAATTTACTTAGAACATTTTTTTTACTACTGTTGAACTTCTCTTTACAAACAAAATTCTCGATGGAATAAATGAGTGCAGAGGACGGAAATAAATCTGAGACAATTTTGAAGAGTAAGAAATAACTGAATTGAATGAATCATCGATTGAATTTGCGCTTCAATACCAAATCTAAAATATATTGGTTTAAAAGAGTTGAAATTTTGCAAATCACATAATACAGAATTGAACTAGCTTATACATTTGCGCTAACAACAAGCAAAATACGTTGTGAGTTTGAAAGAAATGCAAGTCACATTGCGCTCGTTATATGGCAATGATTCATACAAAATCTTAGTGATGTTAAACAGGATCAAGCCGGTTCTCTTTTATAGTTGAAATTGTGATCATTCGGAGAGGGGGAAAGAGAAAGAAAGAAAGATGTAGATAGTGGTGAAATATATGGTTTTAAAACAAAAAATTCTACATTGTTAAAATTTTTGTATACTTCAGGAAGGAATACTTTTAGCGTTAAAAAGTTTCAGTAACAAAATCTTTTTTAGAGAAATGATTTTTGAACTTTGATTCTTTGCACTATTTTGTTACTTCATCAGTCCTACTTGTAACTATACGGTGTTTTTAGCTGAAGTGTCAAAATCTGGTGAATTTCTGCATTGATTGACAGATTTGTTGTCTGAAGGATGATTAAATGTCCGGCTTTACTCCACAGGATTATACCTTCATCAGCAGATCCAGTATTTGTCTTTTCCTTATCGAAAACACTACCGTAATCTTCTTGCGTCTCTTTTTTTTTCATTAAACAGATTGTTTTTAATGGATAGATAAATATACAAATAGTATAATATCATTAATTTTTTCATTTCAAGCAAGATAAAAAAGCTTGCAAAATCTATTTTCGATTGATTTGAAATTTAGTATTTTGCATATTTATTCCAAACATAAAACACAATTTTGAAATTTCAGGCTAATTTTTAAGAGAAAGAACTTTCAAACTCCTGAATACATATGAATAGAATTTATTTTATACTAATTGGATTTCTAATATACTGGGTTGTTAGCATTTGATAAATGGATAATATTGCATTTTTCAAGTAAAATAAATTTTATGCAAATTGAAGTTATAGCAAAATTTAAATTTTTTTCAAAAAATTTGAAGAACTAAAATTTATTCCATTATGAAAGCAAACACGATAGAAGTGTGATGAAGCTCATCAGCAGCTTTAAAATTAAAAATTTCCAATTAATTTGATGAAAAAAAAATGTTCAAAAACTGATGACCTCAGATATCTCTTGATCAAATAGATTGACTAACAACAAGCAACCAAAATTTCCAATCTACCGAACTCTCAGTAATATTAACATTTCGTTTTATAATTTATAAATATGAATTTATCATAGTAGTACGAATAAATATGATTTGATATAATAGTATGTAAACTTTTAGGCCTTAATGTCATGTCAAAAACATTTAAAACCTTAATTTTATCCCTATAAATTCCAATTCCAATTCCAATTTCAATTCTCAAACAATCATTTATAGAAGTAAACAATTTTTTGTGCTTTGTAAACAAAACATACAAAATTAATCTTGAGAAATATTTTATCATATTTGTTTTGCACATAACATTGCTTACTTTTCCATCAATTACATTATTTGCATTGTTGGACACAGATACAGAACTGTTGAATGAACCGGTCAGGTTATTCATTTCTTTTTCCCTGTTCTTTCAATATCTACGTTCGACCTTTAACCTCTGACTTTTTCCGTACCTTCACTAAGAATGAATGATAAGTCATTGTAATAGCTAAAATTTTTCTTTCAATTGGTATCCAATATCAGCTAAAAACCCTCTCACTTTCATAATTTACAAAAAAAAAAAAAAAAAAAGAAAACCCTTTCAATCATTCATTCATCTGTCATTTTATAAATGATTGGATAAATATGTCGGTAAATCAATGAGTGACCTTTTGTAATTATCATAAGAATTTACCGCATTTGATTGATCCACAAATTATGGAGAAGACGATGTTACTGTCTTTCTTGATGCTGGAAGCATTGGTATATTACTTCATTTTTAACTTTATTAATAAGCAAAATTATCTAATCTTGAAATTATGGCTGTTTTTGTTGAATTCAGCCATAAATTTGAACAATTAAACCAATGAAAATCTTCAATGAACAAAATAAATTAAAGGAATGAACGGTTGGTTGCTAATATTATCGTTATCATTATTAAAGAATACTCTTCCTTATTTTAAAGTAAAGTGAAAGAGAATGAAAGAAATGTTTAATTACTGTGAACAGTTGACCTGAATAAGTGCAAATTGAGTGGATATTGAATAACAGTAACACCAGCAACAACAACTAATCGTTATGCAATAACTGGTTATCATTGCGCAATTCCGTCAATTCTTCGTCACAGTAGGCGATGAGCACAAATGAGCATCGTTCAAATTAAGTCAATGAAATCGAACTTTTCAATAGCTGCAAGATATTGTTAATTTCAACAGAGAGAAAGAGAGAGAGAGAGAGAGAGGAAGAGAGAAAAAAGATGGTAAAAAGAAAAGAATTAGCAAAGGTGATGTATTTTAAGATGAAAACAGTATAAATAAAGTTTGATTTCAAAAAAGTTCCGAATTTCAGATATTATTTATCACTTTTACACCTACAAAGTGATAAAAAATGAAAATATTAGGACTTTGCAGAAATAAATCCATTTCAGCATTTGTTTTGTTTATCACTGTGACAAGAAGCTATTTGATTGTCAAAAATGACATTGGCAGTAATTGTTCGATGTCATATTGCAATTTAAAATGACATAAATCACAAATTAAAAATAATCCAAGCAAATCTTTTATATTAATGGGAAATGATCTTTCGAACACAATTTGATTGATTTACTCGCATAAATTTTATTATGATAAAACTTGAACATAAAATGCGAAAAAAAATATAATTTTTGGACTTTCTTTAAAATTTTATCGAAATTTTGTGGATTTCAAATTTAAAATATAAGAAAAAAGAATTTTAGCATAAAACTGGTATAATTAAACTGAAAAAATAATGATGATATTTACTTTGAAGACAAGAATGACGATGTTGGTGATAATAATAATGATGATGGTGATGAGAAGAGGGTATATAAAGATTACTAGCTGATGGAATGTAAATTACAACTTAACACTACGCTGGGTGACAAGTTGATATGAGAGCGGAGTCGCGTGTCGCCCTTATTGCAAATAGTGTGATATATTTGCAAGACAGGTTGTATTATTATCATTACTATGATCATTGCTGTCATTATCATCTCTACACATCATTCGTATCATCCGCAATATCATCACAACCAACAGTAGTAACCTTTCAGTAGTCATGAAAGCTTTGATCTGCTGTATACACAAATGTCAACCCCGATTATCATCATAACTACTGGTATCACTTTACACTTCTCTTTAATTTTACCCCGCTTATTTTGTTAAAATAAAAATTTTACGCAGTATTTTAGGAATTTGAATGAATTAAATTTGTAAATGAAGAAAGCATTAAAAACTTATAAAATTTATTATCACTTTTGGTGTTATCAATATTATCCAATTAATCATTCATCGCTCAAACGTTATCTGAAATTATCTGGCATAAATTCATAATAATGATAATTTTCATTTAAACGGATTCTGTCCTTATACAGAATCACTTATATGGTGAGAATTTGAATTGATTTTTGCACCGTTTAATTTTACTTTGGCATACTAAAATTAAAATAATATTCAAAATTTCCAAATCGTAATCAATTTAAGAAAATATCACTAAATTTTGTTTGTTTTTTTTTCCATAGAATCAATCGTTGTAAGAATTATAAAACTAACTGTGTATGAAAATTAAAAACAGTTTTCATACATAATTTTAAGCGATTTTTTCAAATTTCCGAAAAAATAGTTAGTGTATGAAATTTGCAAAAGAAAAAAAAATGGAAATCACAGAGAAATTATTAATTTAATTACTCTACAATTAACGAATATTACTTTCAAAATAGGTCTGAAATTCTAAGGAAGTTTAATGCATTAAAAAGCTATAAACTGGGTCAACGGATATTTTAAAAAATGAGATAAAATTTTACTTCCTTACCATTTTTTAGGATTTTACAAATATGCTAAAGAGAATTCTATTTCTCATTAAAATTTCATTGTAGCAATTGAAAGTTAGAAAGTTCTGAAAAAGAAAAATGATATTTGGATTCTCATATTCCTCCTTCCATCATGGTACCAAACTCCAACGGTAAGTTCTTTCAAAATTTCTATCATTTTATTTGTTAACTTAAGAAAAAGTCCAATTTATGAAGTATGGAAAATCGATAAGTCTTTGAAATTAAACAAAAATTCAGTGAAAAACAAATTATAAATAAAATTGTATCGTAAATTTTGTGAAAAAAAAAGCTTAAAAAATAACAAACAAGAAGTTCACTTGTTAGATATATATTGATTATGAGGTAATGTCAATGCATGCAACTATTCCGGATTCCATTTCCGAATTTTAGTCGTAAGGATTCGATCTGCTGATTAATCCGATTTTCTTTTTTGCCATAATATTAGCTGTTAATGAAACGAAGTAAAGAGGAGAGAAGTAACAAAGTATAGAATTTTGACTGCAAAGTTGAGTTTACAAGGTGAAGTTATCAGATGGTAGTTTCATTTCCGCTCCTTTCATTCTCTCTCCGCCTTCTGTTTCTCAAAGAATTTCTTGATGACAGCTTGAAAATCTATAAATTCAGTTAATTGTTCATATCGCTCCACCTTTCCAATTTATTGTCACAATTCTCTCATACTTCCATACCGCTTTTGCAATCCATGAATCGAACGGTTTAGAATCCATTGGTTGCTCGATTGGATTACGATAGCTGTGGGTAGGAAAAAGGCGTGGCGAATAGAAAACGTAAGAGCATTTCCTTCCTCCAGAGAGACGTGATTGCTATTTCCGAGCAACAGGAGAATTATGTTGTGGAGTGAACTGCGCCCCGCCGAGCTTCTAATCGTTTTCATGATCCTGAGGTGGTCTACTACAAGTCAAACTATTCTCCTCTAGGCAACTATCACAAAATCGCTAGCCCTCGTTGATGCTCACTCCAGGATACCAACATCCACAGCAGCATCATCAACCGGCCACCAATTGCGCACCCGGCATTGCTTCCCCATCCCCAACCGTTTTACCATCATTTAACGTTACAAGCCACCTACCGACCGGGTATGAGTTCTTTTTCATTCCCTAACCTAAGTTTATGAAATTATAAGCATCAACTCAAGAATTTGTTTTTTTCCTATTCTGTTAAATTTTAAAATTACTTTTATCATTAAACGCCTTCAGCCATTTTATCGCTTTATAATAAAGCGAAAAGAAGAAAAAAAAGAAAGTAAAAGAGGTTTATTACTCAAATACGATACCGTAACAAAATCTTCGTCTTATGGGATGAACTTTATTGTGGTTAAGCCTCAGCTATTATACAGTTTACTGGTTTTTTAAAAACAAACATCTTAGCCAATTTGTTTAAAGGTTCTATCAGTTTTATCCTCAAATCAGTGTTTCATTTATTTATTTTTTCATATTTTAAGCTTTCCAATTAAAAATTTAACTTTAAGATTTCAAAAAATTGTCGGTTGAATGTATTTAAATTATATAAATTCGTATTGCTCGAAATCAGAATTTTGTGGAATATTTATTTAAAGTATCAAATTGTTGCATTTTAATAAGAGAAAAATAAAATAATTTTATTTTGTCGTAGAGTTGTAAAAATTCTGGAATTACTTTATGCAAAAATTATGTAAAAAATGTTAGAACCGATGGATAGGGCCAAGAATAGCCAAGTTATTAATAAGGCTTAATTGGGAACAATCGAAAACCATTAAATATGGGACTGCCGGATATTGCAACTACTCCGGCAGTTAATCATAGAGTTGTAAACAAGTGTGGAATAAAATGGATTAAAATATTGTTTTTAAAAAACAGTAAGATTATTGTATTCATGTGTTTTCTTATTGTAAATTACGGTAACACATAAGCTAAGATTTATACGGATTGGTTTATTTCATATTTTTTTACATATTTTTAGACCTGCCCAATTTCCAAATATTCCGGAGAAGGAAGTTGGAAACTCAATCATTCCTGGAAATGGTTATAATCCGGGGAGTTATTACCAATCTATGGTACCATCGCAATCTGCGTTTGGACAGCAATTATTTATCAAAAATGGTATTTCTTGCTTTACTCCTCAACAAATTTTTGAAATTTCCATCATGCATTCATATAATTATGAAATTTAATAAATTAATTACTAGTGTTAAATTTTGGATTGATTTCTTGTTCCAGAAAATGGTTATGGGCCACGTGGAGCTACTTTTGGGCCAGATATGTATTTTGCATCCGAAACTCCACTTATGCAAAATTCATGCCTGTTCAGTTCTGCACCACCATCTACAGCAACCGATTATTCGTATAATCTTATTAAGCCGGACCCTGAAGCATTTTTCGGTCATGCATGCTCATCACATCCGTTTGTTCGACCTCATTATCCGCATTTCCCGTTCGCTATGCAATCGATGACATCCGGTACACCAAGTGGTAACTACCTCCAGAATCCAATTCAATGTCAATGGGTTGAAGTTGGTACTATAATCGAGAAATACTTATGAAAAATCATATCCTTTAATTTTTGGATAATGATTTCATTTCATTATCCTGAAATTTTATTTTTCGTGATCAAAATTAATTTTGTACGATTTCGTTGGCATATTTCTTCTCTCAGAAACTATAATAAATCTCAACAATAAGGGTTCGGTTAAAATTTTAAATTTGCCTTAGAAATTCTCAAAATTAATTTGAATTTTTTTGAGCTTATTTGTAAATACTGCAGCGCAATAGGATATGCGGTCGATTGTTCTACTCAATCGAACATATCGTATCCCATCTGCAACATGAACATGTGGGTGTGTCAGAAAGCGCCTTCCATATCTGTCAATGGAAAGATTGCTCAAGAAGGGGAAAAATTTTTAAAGTAAAATATGATTTATTTTATTACATTAAAAGATGATAAACGATTTCTTTTATATCAGAGCTCATCTTGAAATCCGATTAAGGAAATCTCGATGGTTCATATTAGCGGGATAAATTCCCTTAAAGTTTCAAGTAAAGAAAATATAGACTGAAAGATTGTTTAAGACCGTGTAACAGTAAAATGAATAGGATTTAATTGGAAATGGATAAAAGATAGGGAGGAGGAGGTTTTAATGTCTCATTCAGATTACTGATAGTTCATCTGTAGGACCTCTCGAGCGACGAAGGTCACTCGCTCAAAATGATGCATAAATAAAGAGATATAAGAGAGAGAATATGTAGGTATTAGGAAGAATTAAAATCACGTAGGGATAGGAAAAGTTTCATTCTTTTGACTGATTTAATGAAGAATATAGAGAAGTAGTTTTTCACAATGAAATTTATCTTTCAGGCAAAATATAAACTTGTCAATCATATCAGAGTACATACGGGTGAAAGGCCATTTCCATGTACAATGTGCTCAAAAGTTTTTGCAAGGAGTGAAAATTTGAAAATTCATCAAAGAACACATACAGGTTGCAATTGTCATCGATATTTCTTGCTAATATTATCGTTATAATATTTTATCACTATTAACGTCATCACTGATTATCAATGATTATCATTATCACATCAACTTTTTTATTCTCAATCATTAAATGTCATAATTGTTTCACAGTATTATATAATTACAGACATTCATAATTCATTTTGCGACAAAACTGAAATGATTTGGTGACGTTATTAGATGAGGCCTCACTCGACTCCTTAATAATCCACTCAGAAAGGGAAATATACAATAGAGCAGCTGGGATCCCCGTTACCTATCCTTTATCCTGATCATCTATTATTGTATTCGTTCGAGCACATAAGGCATCATCATCTTATTTTTGTCAAAAATCAATTCAAATGTCAGATTTGATCCAATCCATCAGAATAAGATCAGAATTTCGGGCGCAATTGTCTAGCGGAAGATATGTTATTGGAATCATTCAATAATTCACGTTTTTCAATGAAAAATTAATGGAAGAAAAAAAAAATTTTTTTCATTTATCAAACAAAGCAAACTAGTCTATCTAATTTTTAGTTTAAAAGTCTAACAACACCTAAAAGTGCTAAGTATAGTTATCCCAGAGATACTTTCACTAATATATCATTTGATATTGATTTTAATTCTCCAATTGTTAATAGCAATTCTATGAACACATTTGTGTTACAGTAAAAAGGAATAATAAACAAAATAAGGCGGAATATCAGTCATATTTAAGGGAAAAAAGTTAAATAGAATTGAAATTTAAAAATGATTTCTTTCTTCTTTCCAAATTTTGGAATGTACAAAAATTGTGTATGGTAATGAATTAAGGCTACAATGGAATAGAAATTTTCATTTTTGTTTCAAACTTTTTTTTTTGGTAGAATTTTAAAGCTCTCAGATAGATCAAGATCTATTTAATGGTACGTACCATCATAATAGATAGGTAACATAACACCTGCTCATTGCATCAGCTAGTAAACTAAATAAACAGAACACTTAAGTGTATCCATAATTGGTAACCCTCGAAATAACCAACAATTATTTGTCACATTGTACAGTGTACCAGTTTTTTTTTTTTTTTTTTTAGAAAGTT
>NW_018108334.1:22061-25729 GCF_000183805.2 Loa loa | reverse complement strand
TTTTCTTATTTTATACAATAACTTATTTAGCTTATTTTCATGCCTTCCTTTTTTTTTGCCTCATTTTTAATAGTTTTTAATACTTTGGTTTGGAATAAGAATTTTATTAATTCAATAAAAAAAAATTGCAAATTTTTTTACATAAAAATTAAACAAATTCAATAAGTTTCGATAGATTGAATAAGATTGCTCGTTGCAGTCGGTAGTACTCCATTAATTAATTTGTCAGGTGTAACATTCATCCTGTTTGCTTACTGTCAGTTGATCTTTGACCCATTTGATGCATAATTTTTCTAAAAGTTATATTCTCTTGTATATGTTGTGGAGAGATTAAAGGTGTTTTAGAAGCTATCCATCACAAAAGCCTTAATAGAATGACAAACAGATTGTTATAGCCTTTTAAGCCAATAAATCAGTTTGCTTTTGTTGGCTTGTCACTAATTACTTCCGTTGACCAATGAAATTGGGTATGCTGATAAATACAATTAGATGCTATTAGAAATGGTAAAAGTGGAAATTATAAAGAAATTAGCGCTTTTGATCGTTTCAAAATCGATTCAAAGAAGTTGCAAAGTTTATTTCTAAAGATGTTTGACAAATACGAATATATATATTTTTTTTTTGAAATTATAGCTTTAAAATTTTCGTAAATTTAGCAAACTTTTTGGCTTAATTTATTCCACTAATATTTAGTTTTGTCTTCAAATTCTATTAACAGCTTATTTTGTTTTCATTAAATCAAAATTGCCTAATTATTCCCTAAAAATTTAAGGACAGAGCAAATTTGAGCGCGCGCGTATTTAATCGGATAATTATCCTGTTTAAGGTCATCTGTACCTGTATTGCTGTAACAAAATAGTTGTCCACTATCTTATTTCTCAATTAATTATTCCATCCATTCCATTCGTTCTTCGTGTCTTATCTCCTATGGAATTAGGAAAAGCAAATTTGTTCCGGTTCAGATTACATGCAAATGATTGAATCATTTTGATCGATATCTGCTGCAATGCCAATTTGAGGATATATTGTTATGAGCTCATTTGAGGTCAAAGGTACAATGATAAAGATATAAATTGTATTATTCATTATTCATTCTTATCATTATTTAGTTTATTATTATTATAAAATGAATAAGCCATCAGATATTCACCTTTTTTTTTAATGACAAGATTTAATTCACAGATATAAATTTATCAAATCTAAATCCCTTCACTATTCCACTTTGATTTTTAATCGTAAATCATATTAATACAAAAATATTGACTTACTAAAACTACCATTATCTAATTTATTTAAGTTACTTAAAAGTTAACTTTTACTTATTCACTAATACTGCTTCATAAACATACGCATTACACTTCACCTATAGTTTTCTAATCATTTAATTTGCAACAATTTAAAGTTTGAAAAAATAGGTAACATTAAAAAATTTTTTCCCCTTCATATTGATTGAATAATTTTAAAAAGGAATCAAAATTTCAAACTGTTGGACCATCTGCAGTGCACTAAGAATACGGTATCCGTCACACGATTTCTCTGCCATCCTACTACACAGCAGTGGTTTCACATTTCAAAGAGTAAAGAATTACAAAAACAATTTTTCCATTTCGACAATCATTTCATGCCAACGAGCAGATTTTTTCAAATGAATATTCAGTTGAGATGATTGTATCATTGAAATGAAATTACCAATCAAATATTTTAGAAACAATGGCTGATGAAAAAAAAAAAATACTTCAGTTTAAACACCTAATAAAATCAAATTAAACGATCAGATATAACGGATCAAATATTTGCATAAGTAAATATTTCGAATATCTATCATCTAAAGAAATGCTTCCTTCAGATACATTGTAAAAGTGGACAATGCATATCACCAGATTTGGATGAAGGTGGTGATAATGGACAAACAAGTGCTGATAATAGTTCTGCTAATACTTCCTCAACAACAGTAACTGTTCCTACATTATCAACAGAACAGTCATTTCAATTAACGACAGAATCTCATCGGTCATTATTCTTAAATCCTGTCAACCAACAACGATTCCCTAGGTTTCCATCTAGTAATCCGGTATGTTTTTTGTCTATAATTATATCCAACAAAATTAAAAATTGATTTAATCATAAAGATTAGAAATCAAATAAGTGGCCAATTATGGCCAATTATTCAATTCAGGCAATAAAATTATTTGGCTTCCGCTTGTAATTTTCAACCATTTAATGATTTTTCCGCCTTTGCATCACTAATTTTATCATTTCACATCATTCTCATTCCTCAGTAAAGCAAATGGCTGGTTCATACCTGAATTTGATTACGGTAGATTGTGTAGCAAATTTGTTGTTCAGATCATATTCAGAACAATGATGAAAAAAGATTAATTAGTAAAAATGATTTGCATAAATCAATAATTTATTGGCTATTATTTCTAAATTTCCATTATTCTTTTTTCTAGACGATACAAAGTGGTTTTGTTGCGCCCAGTCCATATCAAACTCCTAATACAATGATGCCAACAAATGGAGGCTTTCAATTATCTGATTTTAATGTTTATACACATTTTTCACCAAAAATGTCTATACCATAAGTTTTTGCTTCATAAATTATAAAATAATTTAAAAAATCAATAATTTTGATTATTGATTTTTCATTGTTTGATTATTGACCTCTCTTTCTTGTTCTGCGCAAGTTATCATTCCTGCATTTCCCTTTATCATAGGAATTAAATGATCAGATAATCTCTGTAGATTCGATTAGGTTAGAATGCACTCATTCATTCCAAAATTTCAAAATACCTACAAATAAACTTCTGATGATTTTATGGGGATGAAATATGTTTGGCCTAGTTAACTTGGCTCGTTTTCACTCAAGTGGAAGGGTAGTAATGATTCCTCATTATCATTTTTATCGATCAAATTCAGCCTGCGTATCATTTGTTCTCATCATATCACGTGTATTTGTAAAGAATTTTCAATTGGATTAGTATACACTGAAGTCAGTAATTTTCCGCTCAAAACTTTTTACCAATTAGATTGTAATTATATTATAATATCGTGACAGGAAAATATGATAAGGGTAGAAAGATAATTAGTAAAAATGTCTCGAGCAAAATAAACCTTTCTATGAATAGAATTTCACTTATTAATTTTCTCGTAATAATGATTGTTTTAAAGATACACCTCTCAATTTACAAGTTCTCATATAATTCTTCATTTTAAATGGTTTAACTGGAATGAATTCTTCTGTTAAAATGTAAATTTCAAATGTAACTTGCTTTTTAGCGTGCATCATGCGCGTGAAAATGAGAAAATAAATTTGCATATTTGAAATAAAGAGAAACTTTAAATTTGATTTTGCGCTTAATAAATGACTTCGTCGACATTTTTTATCAAAATAAATGGTTTTAATGCAAGAAGGAAAAAGTCAAAATCAATTTTTCTCAATAAAATATTGTCAAGTTTGATTAAATTCTGTGAAATCAAATGATGAGAAACGGTAAAAGTCAATGATTTAGTGCGCAAATGTTGCGTCATTGTTGCGTTATGTATGGATAATATTTTGGCTTATTTGCTTGTTTATTATGTTTGTCGGAAAATGTCAATGCAAAAAAAAAACATCCGAAGCTACTTGTTTTTTTTTTTTTTTTGTACTTTTAAATAAGTCTAAACTA
>NW_018108334.1:20106-21956 GCF_000183805.2 Loa loa | reverse complement strand
TTGTTTTTTTTTTTTTTTTGCTTTAAATAAGCAAACAAATATGCAAAAGTTAAGGTAAGATGCAAGAGAGGATCTGCGCTAATCGACAGAAAATTATATAAGTCATAAAGCGGTATATGTCTGATGATCTGTTTACGGATCATTTGGATGGCGTAATAGGTCACAACATCCTGACTTGTTGCATGTATCAGGACGGATACCAATAGTCAACATTGTACTAATTAATCCGCTCTAGCGGTATGCTTCTTTTGATGATAGATTATAATTGCGTCCGAAGGACAAATACCATTGGACAATCAGTGTCCTCAGAATGACACGAGCACCCATAAGTCAATATCACTGATTTTGTTCTTCTTTTTCAGTTGTGATAAACTTTCTGATAAAATTTCGTTAGAATGAAATTAAAAAAGAATTTAAAGAAACTATCGCTGTAATGTCATTTTCTCTGTCACATCGAAAATTAAATTTGTAAGAATGAAAATAGGAAATGGAAATGAATACGATTTCCTGAAATCATTTCAATTATTAGATTGTTTCCAAATTTTGGTTGATTTTATTTCCTAGAAAAAGAATTATTCTATCGTTGAAAAGTAAGCGACGAATTTGTGCTGAGGTTATGGTGGATGATGGTGCTATGGTGATGGTGGGATGGTACCGCCAAAACGAAGGTTGGTGACATGCCAAGATGCCAGCAGACTTTTTTCAGATATCTAATGGCGGTATTGGTGTCAAGCAATTGCAATACTGCAAATGCGTGTGGTATGCATGCTATGAGAGATCAGAAAATATTTCATGTATAATATATATTATTCCATTGGTTATGTGGTGTATGGTACCTACCCTTAAATTGGATAAACTTAACAATGCATTTATATATATATATATATATGTGTGTGTGTGTGTGCGTGTATCATTAGTAGCAAAGCGGGTGCTAGAAACGATGTCAACATTTTTGTCGGATTTTCATCTCTCAGAATGATTGATGATACGGTGGGAAAGTGTGAATGTGACCGCAAATCATGACACTCTCTACTACCAGCGTCCTCACTACTGTGATACTATAGTAACATTCCAATTTATTGCCATTAGGGATTTTTAATTTTCCATTGAAAATATGTAAATTTTATGCCCTTATTATTATTGCTGAGAAGTTCGAAGTACTTTATGTTTATATGCTATAATAGATGATCTGATTGGATTTCAGGGTTAATTAAAGAAAATAAATTTTAGCACAATCAAAAAATGAGCAAAATTATAATAAATTTGTGTGAGTTAACGGAAAATTAAAAAGTTAGTTAAAACAAACTTTAATTAATTTCAGCCATATTCATATTTTTCATTACACCGTAAATTTGATGAATTCAAAAGGTTGAAGTTTGCAATTTATCCTAATTAACCAAACTAATTTAAATTTAATGCTATTTAGCCCGTTTCAAGATGTTTCTATAGTGACTATATTATCATATCATTAACGAGAACTGAATTTAAAAGTTTGTTTTATTTAATGACAACAAACACTTAGCTAATTCATTTCAATGCTAACCTAACCTAGGCTTAAATTAGCACTTTGCTAATACAACTTAAACTTAAAACTAGCAGCTATTTATTTTTAATGAATTTTTACTCATTCACATAGAAACTCATTGTTCCATAATTGTTATTCGTATACAAAAGAATGCAATGTCGAAATCATTCAACCATTTAATGGGCCTAAATAGGCTTTCAAACCGGTCGGTATCGTTTATATTTTGAAACAAATTGAGTTGTTTTGTTGGAAGAGAGAAGGAAGATGGGAATAAATCGACTACTAATAATATTTTTAAATTAGGGTAGTAAGGAGAGAGAGAGAG
>NW_018108334.1:7266-20068 GCF_000183805.2 Loa loa | reverse complement strand
TAGTAGAGAGAGAGAGAGAGAGAGAGAGAGAGAGAGAGAGAGAGAGAGAGGTAGAGCGGTATATTTCTTTCTTTAAAAGGTTCCTCTAGTAGCGCCGAACAAAAGCTTTCCTTATCCTTAATCACCTCATTTCTTTCTCCCTCTTTTATTTCCCGGACAAAACCTTTCCCGTACCATTACTCTCATTAATCGCAACTTCTTCAGAGAGGTAACAAACTCGTTTCTTTCCATTCGTATTTCAGTATTGGAGCCGATCTGTTGAAGAACATAACAAATTTGGAGGAATTTTTTGATTGCTGAAATAAATTGAATAAAAACTTGAAATCGAAAAGAAAAAAAAAAGGAATTTCATTGATTTTTTTTAAACCATAAAAATTAGTATGCGCTAATTTGTTTCATTTAATTCATTCCATACATAGCAAAATTGAAGAATATTTAAAATTGCGCCTAATTATTTGCATAAATTGAATTTTTATTAGCTTTAACAGTTTTAAATATTGTGAATTCAAATAATTTTTTGATCTTTGTAAAGCATTTATGAATGAATGACTTTTAGAAAAGGGAATGAATTTTAAATTTTTTTTAAAATAAATTTAGACTGACAAGGCGATATCTAATTGAATTGAAGTAAAATGGACTATCTTCGAAGATGACACAAGAGAAGTTGGTAACTATGAAGACCTGTTCAAGATGTTAGTTTGTGTGACAAAATGATCATCCACTGCTCACTGACAAACATTTAATTTTTATGTCATAAAATAGAGCCAAATTAAATTGCGTAAATATCCAAACTAATCTTGGTTATTTCTAATTAATTTTAGCCAAACAATGCCAAAACTTCGTCACTAAATTTTTTCTACTAATTACGATTTTTTCAAAATTTAATTTTTCACTAATTAGAAGCCAATTTTGTATAGAATTTGATATTCAGCATGAGATTATCGTGGTTAAAGCATTGCGAAATATACGAACAATAAAGTGTGACCTTTTTTTTTGACCTTTCCTTGAGTAGTTCGGATCTTTAACAGATCTTTAACGTTTTCATCTCTTTTCTACGCATTCAAAATGCTATAGCATTGTGAATCGTTCCTGTTCATAGAGTTTTTTGGCCAATGTGAAAATAAAAAAAGTTATAAAAAATGACCACTCTGTGGTCATGTTTGACCACAGAGTGGTTGTATATCATTCACTGGCACAAAGGATTGCAAAAATTTTAGCAAAATTCTGTAGACAAAATAGATCATTTCAGAATTTATTTTTTTAAGTGTGGAAAAAATAAATTTGAAAAAAAATTATTTTTCTATACTTTCTGAATTATACTTCGAAGTATCACGCAATCATCTGTTGACATCGTTGTGAGTAATGTCATCAACGATAACATTTGTTGATAAAATCACTGGGAACAAGTGCAGAAGAAATTGATAGCAAAGTGACCATCTTGTCAAAATAGCTTCCAAACAGGTCATGGAAGAGCTTAATGGTCTCTAGCTACTTAATTTGTCAAGGAATAGCTAGGTTATAAAATTATCGATATCAATTCAATATGTTATAAACATATGCTTCAATATAATGACAAATAAATGAGGAGTTAATTTTATAAACTTCATTTCTATTGACTGAGTGTCCTAATCCATTCATTATGATATTTCAAAATGAAAAATCCTCAAAGTTTCTTGAGCCAATTAACCGAATTGCTCTTAAATACTTCAGTAAACTAAATTTATTGATAACTAATTGAACTGAAAACTAACTTTGTTGAAAAATAAAATTAAATTTATCAAAATGTTCAAGCGGTACGCTATGTTAGGAAACGAAAGTATATCTGTCATATTATTTATGTCTGTTATGATTGTACATTGGAAATATGCAGATTAGTGAGCTGCGCGCAAGAACAGGTAATATTCGAATTAATTAGTTATACCCAAAACATCAAATCCACTAAATAAAAATGCCATATAAGTGTCAACGAAACGAATTCAATCCTCAACCGTAGTGGATTATTCATTTTCCATAAATCAAGTAATGCAAAGTTGAAATCCGAAGTACTGTAATAGTGAGTGCGGCTGATTTCAAATGAACAAAATTTATGTCACATCGGCAACATCAAAAAACCAACCATTAAAATCATTTTCTATTTATTCTATTAGCTTTGTCGATGCAAAGGAACTATTCGGTTCATTAAAAAATTTTAATTTCATATAATATAAGACACAAATAACATATCCGTCTTTCCACTTAACTAAATTTGGTTCAATTCTAATTATACCTAATTAATATCATGAGCAATGTGATCGTTATTATCGTAAATTAAATTGCGATGCGAAGTTTTTTTCTCTGGAAAGTTTTTTGCGAATAATTTGCGACATGTCTTTTACGAAAAGTGATGTTTATAACGAATGAAGTATAAAAAGAATGATAAAGAAGAATGAAAATTGAATGGTAACACTAAATAGAAGTTATCCAATTGTTCTTTCCAGAAAGAAGTAAGTAACAAATTGATAAATGATAAAAACATATCAGCAAACAAACGTTTATTTTATACCTCTCCTTTTCATCTATTTAGCGATATTGAAAGAAACGAGAAGATGTCGAGAATTACTAGGTACCCAAAATTAATAACATTTTATCTTTTAATATCTGTAATGATTAGAAAAATTGCAAAAGTTAAAAGCTGAAATAATTCCAAATAGCTATGGATAGTTACGCTTTGTTGAAAATTGCAATTAAATTGAATTGTTGAAAATAAATAAGTTCAGATTGTTCAAAGTTAGTTACCAAAATCATTTGTTATTTTGATATTAGGAAGGGAAAAGTACTCTTATTTGCAAGTAATTGTCATATTATCAACAATTCCGATTCAATTTCTTGTTATTGAAATTGTGTTTGAAAAAATAAATGAAAATCTCGGTTATTTGAATTAATTTTAGGATTCAAAAATCAAATCTTTGCAAAAAAATAGGATTTCAGTATGTGTCATTTTAAAGGAACACTTAAAAATTGAATTAAAATCGAACATTGTGACAGTCTCAGTAAATGGAAAAAGTGAACATGAGAATTCATTTATTACTAATAATTGATAATGTTTCCTTATCAGATCTAGAATGTTCTGATAAATTATATTCACTGCTGCTCGATTTGATTGACTTACACATCCACATATAGTCTGGAAATGTCACTGTGAACTTTTTGATATTCTTCAAAAGAAATGACAAATTAAATTACACCAATAAATACATCAGAAAGAGAAAAAGTTCGATGAAAATTTAAAGTATTAATAAATAAGAACACTTAGCTTAGAAGGCAAAAATATCTTCCATTGAACTATCATTTTCCACGGTGGAGTAAATTACTCCAAACTGATATCACTCTATCACATCACTCTGATAAACTGCTCCAAAGTAATATCACTCTATCACATCACTTTGATAAACTACCCCAAACTAATATCACTCTATCACATCACTCTGATAAACTACTCCAAACCAATATCTACTATATCATGTCACTCCGTCATCACATTTAACTTTTTTTGCGCCTAGCCACAAAAAAGATAGTAAAACAGATCCGGGCTAGCTTTTATTACTTTCAGTACTAATTTGTACCATTAAAATCATAGATATGAGCTATTGTCAACTATCTACTTTTTTTTTTGTTTATAACTCAATCATTTGTTAATTAATTTCTAGTTATAATACTCAAATTAGAATCAAATACGAGGAATTGGATCATGAGCGGATGGAATAATAACCTTTCTGTTACCTATTATTTACATCACGAGTAGTTCAAACAAGTGCAAATATTTGAAATTCTACATTTTCGAAAATTTATTCATAAAAAATAATTTAATTTCAGTTGAGATTTTTAAATTATTTACCATCTTCTCTATTACTGTTATTGTCATCGCTGTTACTGTCACCAGAAATATTGTCTGACATTAATTTCGATAATTTTTTCTCATCACCCTTTAGTACTTTGTCTCCGCCATTTAATAATGATTCGGCCGAAGATTCTTTAATTGTAACATTTGCTATTTCATTTTTTATCGAAAAATTTCCACCTTTGGTTACGCGTACAATCGCTAAACATGATTTACTGCCTTTTCTTTCCCTGTAAATATTATTAATTTAAATTCGTTCTCTGAGATATTTTATCTTCTATCTCTTTCTTCCATGCAAAACTTATCAGTTTATTTATATTTATCAGCTTATCATCTTGATATCATATAATTATCCGCATACTCCAATATGATATCATTTCGATGAGAAATTTTGAGAGCTTATTGCTTAAGTAAGTTGAAACGATCGATACATTATCAATTATTGAACGATTAAACGCTAAAGAATGATGCATATTACTGTAGTTGTTATAATACATATGTAATAAAATAAGTGAAATTCATTTTGTGCCTCTATTATCATAAATACAGAAACAATGGCCTTACTGGCCAAATTGTCCGCCAGCGATTACTTTGCGATTAGGCCTGTCCATTTTGATAATTTCCATAATGAATTTTCCAACTTTTTCCAAATCATATTCATAACTGAAGTTTTCTTACTACACTTTTTTTCCTTTGCTAGCAGCGATTAAAGAAAGCCATGCGTTAAATTCCCATCAAATGTTTCTATTTGATAAAAACATAATCTTTAGTCTGAATTATTCAGTCCATTACTGTTTCAATGCAACATTTAGTTTTTCTTCTAAAAATGCATCAAAACTACTTCTCTTAAAAAAAAAATTCGAATTTCAAAAAATTCACAAACCAAAATTGTTGAAAACTAACTTAGCAGGATTGATACCAAGTAATAAATGTGTGATGAATGCGACCGCTCTTAGGCCACAAGACCAGCAATCATTTTGTGTACTTAATCCTGTCTCAACTGCAATTTCGACTATTTCGTCGTCCTGATACAAATGGCCAAACATGGCCAGAATCTGTTCACGAACACTATCATTGAGCTAAAAGCAAATTTTATCTTACTTATTGACTAATGGCTTTAATTCATCGATAATATTCAAATTTGAAGCACTTTCTGACTTTTTTCAGAAAACAATACTTAGATTTCAAAGTTTTTTCGAATGACCCATTAGTTTATTATAATCTTTTCAGCTCAGTTTTGTTCAAAACAATCCGGAAGCTCTGAACAAACCGTTTCAAAAACGAAATCTTGCTGCGGTACAATAGGATCATAAACAATAATACGTTTCGGATTGAGCTTATTTCGGAATAGCACTAAATAATGCGCACGACAGTGATCATAAATTACTTGACATATATTTTTATCACCTTTTATCAAATTTTTTATTGAATTCGGTTCCAACTGGAAGAGAGAAAAAACATTATTTTGTGCTGAAGTATTTTTAATAAAATACCGATACAACTGATAATGAATTATTTACCAAATAAAATTTCACTTTAATCAAATCATAATAGTAAAATTATGGTTCTTCTGATAATATCAGAAGATCATATCTTCTTATAACGGTAGCATAATGGAAGTGAACTGCTTAATATATTCATAGATCAGACATCTAATCAGGTTACTCCAAAACTGCTAGTTAATATCGCTTAAATTTCCAATCGTTTTGCTAAATTATTTTGGGTAATTATTTTCTAATTGTGTTTGTTCATACACGTACAGTAAGCTCTTAGATTAAATAGTTCAAATTGCTCAAATTTGAATTTTATAACAACCTTCAGTTCCAGTTTATCATTTAATACTGTAACTCTATTACTACCTGATAATAAGAAGCTAAGAAGGAAGGAAATAGTTTGAATCATGATTAGATCCATTTAAAGCTATTTAAAAATTGTCAAATTAAACTGACTAAAATGTATTGCATTGCAAGCATTCCATCAACCTCTTTGTCAACACTTTCTTGCAACTTATCACAATATGCATCAATTATATCATCTGTTAATCGTTTACCCATTTGTATCTAAAATGATCAATTGAACAACAATTATCTTCTTTACAATTATGGATTAGAATTTTTGGGTGATTCAGGTTGTACATTGTATTCTGGAAATATATCCAGTATACGCCTATACAATAATTTTCCAGAACTGTTATCCCAGTATCAAATTCCAATTATCCATTTGAGCATCCAGAAACAATCAGATAACATTCGTTGATATTCTTATAGAAACTGTTTTTTTTCTATTGGCGGAATAGATAAGCTAACTTCGTGAACTGAATTTTTGAAAGAAATCAAGAATTCAAAATGGATATTCCAGGTTTTACTTTTCAACAAATTTATTTTTAATAAATCGCATCATTTTTGAATTAACGACATATTAATTAATCCTCTTTCATTTGATATTAAGTATTTAAATTTGTTCTCTTTTTCCTTAAATGTTATCAAACTTTTACGCTAACATCCATCTTTTTGAAATTCTCTTCATCATTTTGTTGCTCATCGGATGTATGTGCTTCAGCTGTATCATTATCACTGATATCATTCTTAACACTCCTAAATTCATCCATTTCTGGTTTTTCAGATTTCTCCGTAAATAGTTTTGTTTCTGTTCCTTCGGTTATTTCCACTTCTGTCATATCTTCGACTGCTGAAACTTTTTGCTTATTTAGCGTCGAAATATTATTCGTTGGTCTTATCGGTTTATCATTTCCTGAAAAGTTAACCATATTGACATATCTTTGATAAGGTAAAATTTAATATCAAAATCGGACATTTTATGTGTTTACAAAATTCCCAGTTTTTTTTCCAGCTGGAAATTCTCACAGAGTAGGAGAATGATAAACTCAGAAAACCTGTTTACCGTACGTTTTTTTTTTCCTCCCTCTCTCTATAGGTATTAGAAGGATGCTTTGATCTATTTGGTTTCTTGAAAGCTTAAGAATGCAATTTTAGGATGGAAAGTGATCGAAAGGTACCACTGCCTTGATTGCGGCCCATTTTTAGTACCATTGCGACGAGCTGTTGGTTAAGGATCAAAAGTATTTGTTGCAAATTCTCGTCGACGAAATGCCCAAATAAATTGTCGAATTTCTTGTGACGCTTTGCTAGAATATTTACACCTTAATAATTTGCTGCGATTTTAGCAAATATAAGGAATTGATTTGATTACAACCTTCTGATAACCACAAAATTAAAACAATGAGAGCAGATGTTCATTTTCGATGCATTTATCTTCTTTTTTCTGTTTCAATTAGAATAATTTGATAATAACTTATCGGAGAAGGTTAAAGCAAAATTTTAGTTTAAATTTCATCCAATCAATATTTCCGTTTGTTGCAATTTTTTGCTTTATTTTGGCAATAAATTTCAATCAGATTGATTAAATTTATACTTTTAATTTCAAATTTCAGCTTACCACGAGTTTGAAAATATACCGGGAACATTAAGATGAGAAAAATATTTTTTGTGAGCAGTTGATGGATAAAAGATAGGTCACCGCTGTACTAAATTTTCTTTGAGTGTTCAAAAGTTTTCAAACAATAAATTTATGATTTCGTTAGTATTTCATAAATGGGAGATGAATTTAGGCGATTTGTTTCGTAGTGCAAAAAGACCAGGGATATGAACTTTGACCGGAGAATTTCGAAAATGACGCCTATTTTTAAACAATGAAGTGATAAGCCCAGGAAGAGCAGAGAAATGAAAGATCGAATTCATTGAAAAGTCATATTCTAATTCTGGTCTACACATTGACCAATGGCTATTTAACCAATCTTCATGACAGCAGTACAATTACATACAGATACAATAATACGTATACAAAATATCTAATCAAATTACATTTTTAATTTATGAGAAACAATCGATCTTAGATAAAAATCGGTCATTGACATAAGAGATGGGCTGACCTGACCTACCAAAATTTAATCAAAAGTGTCAATCAATCGTTATCCTTTGTTATCAGTTTGCCAGTAAGAGTACTCATTGATCAAAATTGAATTCAAGCAGATATGCTTTCTTTAACACTGCTCTTTGCACTTGTCGTAATACAAAGTATGCATATTTTTGCTTCTTATTGTGGTGAAGATGCAATTCCATTCAGTTTACAAGTATGCCATTCTTTATATTTTAAATCATTTGTTACTTCTACCAAACAAGATCGGTTTAATAATTATTTTTGAAATTCAATGAATAGTTTGAGAAAGCAAAATTTAGTAGTACGAATCGTAATTAATTACCGTCAAGTAAATAGGTTAATGAATAATTTTCTTCATCGCTTAGAGCTTGACAGAGGACGATATGCCTTTTGTAATTCGAAATAAATCTCCTTCCAAAGCTAAAAATGATGTTGAAGGCATTGCAAAGTGGTCAACCGGTGCTTGGATGTGCACGACCGTCATGTTTTGGTTGGGGAATCAAAACTGATAAAGGTGCCCGGTTTTATCGGTTAGTTATTTTGATTCCGGGGATACCTAAATCCAGTTTTTTTTTACCTTCAAAAAATTTATTGTCTCTTTTTCTTACATTCAGAAAATTATATTCAAATGATTTGTTGAATTATTTAAATTATTCGATTAAATTTGCAGAATACATAAGAAAAATGATGGATTTTTGCGCCGCAGTGATCTCAAGAAATATGATAAAGCAAAAATTGTGGCACGAGAATCACAGCTAGCTGTTAGTTTTATTATTTAATTCAAGAATTGCAATCAGCAAAATAATTCTGGATGGGGATTTATAGATGTTGAGCAACCTCATAATATGTAAATTAGTGTCATCAAAATGAAATTTCTTTAATCAATTTCAAATAGACGGAAGAGAAAAAAGAACTGATAAAGATAATGAGATTAAACTTAATTAAACGAAAGTACTCAAATTAGAACAAATAAACAAAGCATAGTGTAATGATAGATAAAGAAGCGTAATGTTTTCGTCAAAAAATTTTGAAACATCTAAAATTGGGTCAAGGAATTTGCACAATCAAAGTACAGTTTAATTTTAAAGGGCTCTTTTTTCTAACTTCCTAACCTACCAAAAGTGCTATTTCAGTTTTGTGAAAAAAGCTATGGCAGTTTATCATGTGATGAGAATATGCAATGGGTTGGAGGCTTATCACCTTCATCAAATATCACTGCATCACCGTAAAATTCTTTCCTTTCTTAGTTTTAAGAATATTTAAATATTTGAGTGCAATAAAAACATATATGTTTTGTGCTAATGTGATACTATACACTGACTTGAAAGTAATTATCAGTACATTAATTAGCGAGTAAATATTAAAATATGCGAGAATTTAGGAAATGAATAAAAAATCCACCTGAATCCAATTTCGTTTCAGGCTTTTCTTGCAATGCTGCACATTTGAGAAGTTGAAAAATTCTTGGGATCGCGGAGTTGCAGACGTAAATCCGGGACAAATTGTTGTTGGTGGTGAGGTAGTGCAAGGTGAACGACAATACGCTTTCGATTACATTGCAAATGTTAAAAAATATTTCAGGATGAATGGAAGGTAAAAAAAAATTATTGATAGAATACCGGTCGTTTTCCGGAATTCATATATAATATGAATTGTTTTGAATCGTAAATTCAATAATGCTTTGCTAGCAAATGCAATATTTTCCAGTAATAACTTGAAATCATCGAAAATCGTTCAAATTTATTTACCAATGGTCGAAAAATTGTTAGTATGAAAAATTAAATTTTTTTTCAAAAAAGAAAGGAATTTGAAAAAAAGAAAGAAAGGAATTTGAAAAAGAATTGTTAGGCCTGATAAATGGGCCAAATAAAGGCAACTAAAGTAGGCCTGGAACATTTTGAAGGAAAAAAAAAATCAATAATGAATAATTGTTCAAAAAATATATGTTATAGTGTAGCATACAGTGTAACAGTTCGACGATTTTGGTGTCTCCCATATCCGACAAAATCCGATCTCTATGGCAAGTGACGATATTTTAACTTGGTTGTTGAGTCATTTTGATTTCAGCCCTTTTTTTTTTTTTTATTTTATCATAGGAAATTTTATTTAAAATTGATTCAAGCATAATTAATGCTTCATTTCTTTAATCCTAACAAATATTAAACATGTAATCATATCGTAATCAATATTTCGTTATCTATTAGTAGTAAATGACCAATCAATCAATGGACATCGTTTGTTGTTGTTGACAATAGGGTGATGCTGATAGCGTGTTAAATAAATTCATAGATAGTACAAGCTGATAAAACATGTGATAATTTTTTAGTGGAAGAAAATGCTTCTCCGTATATTATGGATAAAATAGCAACAAATCATGAATCGAATAAACAGAAAGGGACAAACTTGAAACAATCTTCGCCACAGGTTATGCATTCAAACTGATAATGTTTTCTTTACAAAGAAGTCTCACAATTTTGGAATTAAGTTTTCCTTTTTAAATTAAGTTTTGGAGTTTTACACCCAATTTTAGTTTGAAATTAAGTTTTCAATAGGGTTGGCAAATTTCGATGTTTTGATTAAACCAAATGCAACTTTAAAAGAGAAAATGATTACTTTGCAGCAGTTTGACGATAAAATGATCCCGTCATCCAGCTTTGTGAAACAGGCTACTTCACAGAATTTGTCCTCAGGTATTATTTGCTAATTGAAATTATTTTTAATTTATTCCATTTGCTAAAAAGCGAAACTAAAAAAAACGAAGTGATTTTATTGGTACTGTGTTGAAGAGGAATTGCGCTTAGGGTTGGATGAATAAATTGGAACTTTTATTTATTATTTAGATAGTGCGAAATTAGAATTCACAACCTATCCAACATTTACGACGCTAAAATTTTTGCAGAATCATCTTCGGAATCTTCTCGAATTCCCGTGCCGCTTCTTTCCAGTCTATCAATTTCACCAGTTAAGGATTTCACATCTACCGTATCACTTATTCCTGCAAATCAACATCAATCGGTAGTACCGTTTAACACCAACCAACAGCTGGATGCTTTAGCTAATCAACCTGGACAATTTCTTGCTATGGGACAACAAACTCAGCAGGTTTCTCAGCAACCATTCATAATACAGCAGCAATCAGGAGCGCAAATATTCCCTCCATCGGACGAATCATATTCGCAAATATCGCATCCTCAACAACAACACACACAATCCTTATCATATCAACGACAAATGGAATCAGCTCAGCAACCTACTCTATCACAATCTTCTCAATTTCCAACATTCCCGTCATTTGATCAACTTGCCTTTTCTCTGCCATAAATTATCCATAAATTCTGGTCATCAAATGCATTTATTTGCTTACAGGATTACTCAATCTCTACAAACACTCCTGAAGCCCTTTTGTTAATTCCAAATGAAATTTCTTCTATCCTTTCCACTTGTAATCGAATTCAAACTATGTAAAAACCATATCATACATGTCCCCAAATCTAACAAAGGACATTGCTGGCATCTTTTCTAACGGTATTTTATAAATGCCTAATGTATCAAAGAAATAGTATGGAAACAACGATTCGATATTGGTATTTTCTGTTAATCTATAATTTATTCTTTAAATGAGAATAAAGAAAAAATAAATAAATAAAAAACAATAAACTGATCAATCAATAAACCAATCAATCAATCAGTATGATAGTATCTATGGAAGAATTCTCAAAACTGTAATGAATTATAAACAAATATTTGAAAATGTGATGTTGCTGGGTGAAAAAATTCCAATAAACTACAAATTTTGCAAAAAATAAATGAATCAGTTAATTACTAAAAAATTGGAATGAATTGAAAAATAGAATAGTTTATAAGAAGAAGAAGGATGAAACCTTTCAAGAAATAAAATTCTTAAATTAATTTTATCATCTTCAACCTAAAATAGAAAGATATGAAGAAGAGAAGGAATTGAAAAAAGAAGAATGTCACGAATTTTCTGTCAAATTCAGTTAGCATTACTTAAACATTAAGTTTACTTCTTCTTTGTCTTCCTCTGTTTATGCAAATCATTTCTTCTTCGTGCTACGTGCGTGATTTAATTATGTCATCAGAAAATTGTAAAAATTTTCAATTTTTACAAATATGAAATTGTCAGTGTCTTCCAACATTTCCAAATAGCTCCTTATATAATTCAATTTATCGAGTTTTCGATTATTTTACATGACGGTTTGGACTGACTGAAATCTGTAATTCGCATTTACAAATAAATGAAAATAATTGAGGTCACTAGGTCAATGCATCCTTCGAGTATGATCTTATTTTGTCCCCGAAATCTTAAAAATGAAAAATGGTCGGGAGAATTGTTGTTTGCTGCATATCAAGTTTGCTGAATGCTTTCATTGAGAAATCAAACAAATTGCACAGTTTCTTTGTCTAATTATAAGTAAAAAAGATTTCCTTTTAAGAATTTATTCAATTTCAGTGCAGAGAAGTAATTAAGTCCTGTATTTGAGTGAATGAAATTGAAATTTGCTTTTAAATTCAATTCACAGTTCTGTTGCTCGTTTGAGATTGTTTTGAGGATATTTGTTATATAGGATATTTGTTAGGATATTTGTTATATAGGATATTTGTTAGGATATTTGTTATATAGTTGTCACATTTATGGCTTTAAATCTGTCACACTTTCAAAACTTTTTTTTAATAGATACAGATATAGAAATAAAAAAATGCATGCAGGATTACAGGTTTCGCTTTGGATGAAGAATGATTGAACTTTCCGAGTTGCATTATCAGTGAGATGACCGTAATAAAAAGGTCTTTTTTTTCAGTTTTTATAGGGCAATTAAGATTAATTGTTTGTTGTCCCCACAATCATTTATTCCAATTAATTATCCATTGTCTAATGATGAATATCTATATATTGAAGTTGAGAAAGAATTAGCATTTTATTCTCTTTTAATTCTGTATTGGATCATC
>NW_018108334.1:2233-7246 GCF_000183805.2 Loa loa | reverse complement strand
ATATTTGTTATATAGGATATTTGTTAGGATATTTGTTATATAGGATATTTGTTAGGATATTTGTTATATAGTTGTCACATTTATGGCTTTAAATCTGTCACACTTTCAAAACTTTTTTTAATAGATACAGATATAGAAATAAAAAAAATGCATGCAGGATTACAGGTTTCGCTTTGGATGAAGAATGATTGAACTTTCCGAGTTGCATTATCAGTGAGATGACCGTAATAAAAAGGTTCTTTTTTTTCAGTTTTTATAGGGCAATTAAGATTAATTGTTTGTTGTCCCCACAATCATTTATTCCAATTAATTATCCATTGTTCTAATGATGAATATCTATATATTGAAGTGAGAAAGAATTAGCATTTTATTTCTCTTTTACATTCTGATTGGATCATCAAATTTCACTCCACTTTTTTTAAAATTTATATCAGTCTCATTTAGAAATTACAATTTGATGAAAACTTTTCTGACCTATCCAGTATACATAATAATGGTTCTTGAAACTGAAAATATGTGTTAGTAATTTGCAATAGAAATATTCATATCACTACGAAATCATACTTAACAAACAATATTTCATCCATTTTTTTTATACACTTGGAAAAAAGCTTTCCTTTTTTTTTTTTCAAATTGATTGAAACTTGGTGTATTCACTGTTATGTTATTTATTCATTTCGTTTGAAATGCAAAATTTCCATGAAATTTAAAACTCTTTACCGGGAAAAAATAATAATAATAATAGTAGTGGTAATAGTGATAGTAATGGTGATAGTACCAGTAGTAGTAGTAGTAGTAGTAGTAGTAGCAGTAATAGTCGCAGTGATAGTAGAGTGATGTTCTCAACAATAACAACAACAACAACAACATTCTACTACATAAGGATAGCCGTGTGATCGGAACTACACGACATTGGATTTCCGCCCTATCTTGATTAAACTAGTTCTTTCTTCTCTATATATTTCTTTCTTGGTAAAATATTCCGTTCAATCATATCATAAGCCATATCTAACAATGATTTTCTCACATCTTGATATGATATACCCAACAGTTGAAATGCCTGAAATTCATTAAGCGTTAACATAAAAGGAAATTAAGGATCGAATTAATACAATTTTTGGAGCAACTTATAAAGAACTAATATTTATCAGTTATTGATAATGGGACTGATATTACCTTCCATTATCTATTGCCTCTTGAATTACGATATTTTCTTTGCATAACATATTTTACATAACATGAACAATTGAATATGTTTAGAAAAAGTAAAAGAAAACTTGCTTTAGAATTATCAAAATTATCCTCATGTCCATATAATGATAAAGCTTGCAATGCTTCTTTATCTACCAGAGAATAGAGCCATACAGCTATATAGAGAGCTCTAATTCGCGGAATACGATAGCCTGAAATATGCTCATAATCATTATTAGTAATCCTTCAGCCAACCTTTGCACTAGATCTGCCGAAATCTTTGTTTGGAGTGTTTGGGAATTTAAGCGATAAATCGAGTAAAGAATCAAACAGTACGTTTACGTACTTTTTTACATATCTAATAATGCTGATAATAACTGGTAAAAAGAAATAAACTAACAGGTCTTTTAAATTGTCTGATGGAAATCTAATGCTTATAAAAGTTTTCCCATTATTTTAAACAAAAATTTCACCATATTTAGCAAATTCTTCTCGTAAAGTTTTAGCAATCTGTCGAAAAGATAATGTTTTAGCGGTGATAAGAATCCTTTGTCCATTACTTTTTCTGTCTTTCATTGCTAAAATATGTGCTCGAGCAGCATCACGAACATCAACCAAGCCAAGTTTCATTGCTGGATAAGCTGGCATTGAACCATCCATAAATCGACTTATGATCTATGATGAAGCCATCCTGATTAGATACTAGCTAATATATAGTACAATAATGCAAATGATGCAACTTATGCCACTCATTAATTTAGCATATAAGATCAATGAGATAAGGAGGCAAAGTTCCATATTTTGATATGCATACATCACAAGCATTTAGGCTTACCGTAACACTTGATCCTTTAGCACTTTGCAATGATGGTCCAACAATCAGGGAAGGATTTAAAACTGTCAACGAAAATGATACATCTGTAATGAATATTACATTTGCAAGAATTTGAATTAAAATTATTCGCTTACGGAGTAATCTTGCACATTTAATCATTCTTTTTCTTTTTTTTTGTTCTGTACTTTTAATTTTGAATTTTAATTCCAATTTGAAGTATGAGTGTGTAAAAGACCTGGATTTTTTTCCATGAAATTCCAAGCTGTATGTTCAGCTAACGTTTTGCTTCTGTGGTAAGGATGTAAGTATTTCCAATTCAAATTTGTCCAATCATTCTCTGTGAAAAGTTTTGTCCGATTTTTATGTCCCACTGAAATGTTAATTGTCGCAATGAACCACTAAAACTAATCCAAAGTTTACTTTTAAAATAACACGAAGTGTCGGATAGTTTTATATCAGATGTAAAAATTTCAAAACGAAGTTTTAAAAATTGATTATTGCACCAATGTTACCAGCACCATTAACTTCATTTCTCGATGGATTAAACGGCAAAGTGTGATAACCGATATGGATACGTGCGCAATAACACCAAGGTAAATGAGACGCATCAGATGCAATAATTAAGCAGTTCTATTAATCTTAAGAATTATTTAAACTAAAGGTAAACTTAAAATTAATAGCGCCAGATGAACTAGTAAATACGATTTTTCGTACACACTGCAGTTGTGCGGCACCACGAAGGACATTTAAGGTACCACGAATTGCTATTTCCACTATCGTTTCATCTGCTATCATCTCACACGGACTTGCTATATGCAATACGTACGTACAGTCCATGATTGCTCTGAAATGTCTTGTTATTGTTAAGATGGATCAATGAATATTTCATTCTTATCAATTTCTATTGAGTTATTTTTTTTTTTTAAGAGATAGGAGTAGTGAGCAATGCAATAATAAAGTATTTTGTATCGGAGATTGAATCCGATTTTGAATGATTCCGCTCTTTTAATCAATTATTATCGAGATGATAAATGCACTTTCTCCATAGATCCACGTCATCCTCAAGAGCAACACGGAAAAGTTCCAGTTGATCACTGTTTGCCAGTTGTCGTAATGGATTAGCTTTTTCAAAAGAATTCAGGTCTCGAAGTGTTCCTCGTACTTTGTAACCTTGTTGCAGTAGTTGTTGCACGCAGTGGATAGCAAGATAACCGGATGCACCAGTTACTAGGACACCTAAATGAAATGAGTTTATAAAATTAATTAAGGCTAGTAAACATAACCTATAGTTCATATAGTTTATTTTTATGTCAAATTAGATTTAACACTTGTAAATTATCTCATTTATCAACAATTATTCAAAGATTTTGCGAATAAAATATCCATTAGAAAAGATTTTTAAATTATAACAGCCGCAGATATTCAGTGCAACCATGCCTTCGATACTGATACAATAGCATATCGGACATTACCGCATGAAATAACTCATTGCGCCAACTGTTGCAATGGTAATTTGGATCCATCCGTTATCAATGCAGAAAAGTGGAAAATTAGAAAAAAAGAAGGAAAACCCACGACAATTATTATTTTCAGATGTTGAATCAGTGAATTCAGTTTCGGCAGACATTGAAATTTAGCACGGATCTAAAATTCAACCTGAAGAACTTCATTTCTCAAGTAAATCTTTTCAATAAATGAAATAAGTATCAATGGATAGTTCTTTGATTTATAATATATTCGAGCAGTGCAATAAATACTGATATCAAAGATGAGTGTTAAAATTATAGAAATTGAAATTTTGTAAATACTGGAAAATTTATTCTATGTATTATTCACTTATTGCTAATTATCTTCCTCTTACTTATTACTAATTATTTCCCCTCTACACATTGTGTAAGTTCATAACAAAGCTTTCATAAATTAGTAAAAGTTAAATCATTTTAAAAATTTAGAATTACTTATGAAGAGCGCAACAGAAATAGGATTTACTTCGCAATAGTTACTCTTATACTTATGAGATCACTAGTAACCCATGGTCTGGTAACGATACTGGATAATTTTTCCATAATCCAAATCCATGTAGAAAAATCATAGCTCTGCTAAGAGTATCGGAAATTTATTTTATTTTTAAGTATTACTTAAATATGAATAAAGGAATACTGATGAAAGCAGAAACTGGAAATTAGATTGTGATAACTTCAAACAAATTATCAAGTAATTTTTTCAACAAACAAATTCGATCACTTAAAATAAACTATCAACAGAGACCGATGGAAAGTAATACAAAATAGCATAATAGCTGAAGGTGGTGCAATAGAAAGAATATACCATTTTAAACCGGTTGTTTCATTTTAATAATAACCGGTTTTTTTTTCGTTTTAAGGAAAGAATATTGATTTCCAAATTGGAAACATTGGCGCCAGCAATATTTGATTGATTCTCATAGATGATGGTAATGATGATTGCTCCGGGAAGACGTAAACTTGATAGAGGAAGCACAAACTTCTTGGAGCTGATCTGTGATACATTAGGAATATGTGACAATTGCTGTCTGTCGGATTGCCGAAATTAAATCTATGTTCAAATAAAATTGCCACAATATCCAACAGACAGTGTGACGAAATCTTGCAAGTAAAATTAAAGCGATGAAGAGGATATAAGCTAAAACAAAGACTACATAACACAAAGATATCATTGTACCTACACAATGTACAATGCCAAAGGCTAGCCATACCTCCATGATAACCCTAATGGAGCTTACAAACTCCTCTCCAATCTATCTATCTATATATATATATATATGTATGGAAAGATCCAAAAGTATTTTTACAATTTAGCAGACGATATGCTTATTCTCTATGACTGAACTACAACGAATCTTCCCAGATCGTCACCATTCAACAAACTACGATATTACTATTTGCTAAATACATTTATCATAACATATCCCCAACTTAACGACCTATCAACGAATCGACAGTAAAATT
>NW_018108334.1:0-1405 GCF_000183805.2 Loa loa | reverse complement strand
GTAGATCCTGGCAATTAATTTAGGAGTAAGGGTGGGATCAATTCTCCTTCCAACTTCAAGACATTAATCGCTCAACATTAACCACGGAAATGGTAGCCTTGTTCGACATCATTCTGAATGACCAAGCAGCCTTCTCCAAGGAAAGCACTGCTTACATTACACGGACAAGGGTCTAGAAAAGGTGTTTAACCAATGTTTATCTCTATTCGCACTCGGCTGGTTAAGCTGCTAACGTGCATCGTCTGAACATCAGAACTATGGTTGATAATGCGAACAGTGGACATCTTAAGTGTCACTCTGCTCTAATCACTCACGAATTATCACAACTCAACATCGACACTGCTGTTCTTAGTAAAGTTTGTATCCATAAGGACGGTAGCCTTAATGAATATGGTGCTGGTTACACACTCTACTGGTCAGGAAAACCCAAAACCGGAAGTTACCTCTCAGGAGTTGGCTTCATGGTTAAAACTCCATCGCCTTCAAACTGAAAATCTATCGACAGGTCATTCTGATCGTATTATCTCTCTACGCCTCTCATTACAAAGAGCAACAAGTTATTCTCTTCAGCATATATGTTTCCAACTCTGCGAGCTGACCGATCTAGCCTTATCCAAAAGTCCAATGATAAGGTCATAATCCTTGATGACTTCAACACTAGAGTTGGGAAGGATTCCGAAGTCTGGAAAAGTGCGTTAGGCAAGTATGGCATTGAAACGGACGAATTCTACTAGAGCTCTGTACAGAGCTGACAAACATTATCTTTCAGCAGAGAGACAGGTTGAAGATAATCTGAATGCATTCTCGATCTAAGGATTGGCATCTTATTGATTGTGTCTTAGTGCGTCGGAGAAACGTTCACGATGTTTGTCGCATTCGTATGATGCCTAGTGTAAAATGTTAAACAGACCATCACCGCCTTATGCGATGTAAACTCAACCTTTAAATCCAAACCTGAGAGAGGTGGAATTCCAAGAAAGGGGGCTCAAAATCAATAATCTCCAAACATCTTTAGTAATAGAAAACTGCCAGATGAATCTTCAAACCAGACTTCAAGATCATCTCACAAATCCCTCTTCTGAAGTGCTTTGGGAACGTATTAAAACCAGCATTCTGCTATCTTCCGTCGAATCTTGCAACAAAAATAAAGACTAGTTTGATGGAAACAATGAAGAGATTCAGAATTTGTTAACAAAAAAGAGATTTCCTCACTAAGCATAGCTCGTTTAGGCCATCTGTTATGTTAGAAATGTCATCTTTTGTTTTGCATACAGAAGCTCCAACAGAAACTTCGAGACATCCAAAACAAATGATAGATAAACCTAGCAGAAAATGTTCAATATTGCGCAGATTCGGATGATGATAGTGGATTTTACGAGACTCTGAAAGCTGCCTATATCCACAT
>NW_018108333.1:127316-149729 GCF_000183805.2 Loa loa | reverse complement strand
AAAGGAATGAAATCATTTGGTTGCAGTATTTAAGTTATATACTTGGAATAGCTTCTTTTACTTATTATCGCCAATTTGAAATATCAATGTGCTTTATTTTCTAAAATGATATCATTGTCGTATAAATTGTCCAGCTTAGTAAGAAAATGGTACTGTAAGATTATTCAATAACAATAATGTGAGTCCAAGAAATATTCATATAAGTGAATTATATATGGAAATTTTCACTGAAATTCAGGTGTACAACAAACTTCGTTATATGCATTAACCTTACCAATTGCTATAATATGGACAGAAAAATATATCAGGAAAACTACGGAAAAAAATTGCCAGAAGGCTATGGAATTTACAGGCCCAGAAGCAGCTCATCATTACTTTGTATGTATTTTGATGTATTTTTGCACTTAATTTTTAGAAGTTATGTTAGAAAAAATCATGCGACACATCTTCATTTAAAAACTTCTGCCAAATAATGAGCTAAGATGGTAAAAATAAATTCCAATTTTCTTTCTTCTTTTAATTACGAGTGAAACCGTTGTTTATCACAATAATTATTCGACAAGATTAATTTGGACGATTATTTAAATATTTCTTCTCATGATAAGGATTGCTATAGAAAGTTAACTAAAGAAATTACCTTTCTTGTAAACATTCCTATGAATATATCAAACGAATAAGATTTCGCAATTAATTTTCAAAATTATAATTTTTATTTTTCAGACAATTTTCAAAACACCTGCAGGAAACAATGCTTAGAAATTGCAGTGACCACTTGGGCAGCATTAACAGTGCCCAACAATTGGCTAATTGAAAGGAGAAAAACGTCGCAAACTACAAGTCAAGTAAATCTGAAAACGGTATGTAAAGGAAATGTTGAAGAAATAAAAAATGTCACTGATCTGATTGGTAGCACATATTTGCATAATTAGAAATATTTTCATTTGAAAACATAATAAATTTATGATAAAACATAATATTGAGGTTATTATATAACAAAATGACTTCATTGCAAAAGTTATTATCAAGTGTCATAAGAGCAAAGGTATGAATGCTTTGACATTTTTATTTGATTGCAGCCACCAAAATTCAGCCTTATTCATGTATGGATTTAAAAGAACAAATCATAGATGATGGAAAGTTGATCGATTGACTGTTTTGCTTTAGAGTTATTTAATTCTTTAATTGGTGAACAGTGACAAGTTTGTCGTTTATTTTAATAATGTTACCAAAGATTGTTTTTGTTGTTTGAGCAATGAATTAACACTAGCCTCACTAACTTCCCGGAAATGAACTTCAGATACAACTCTGAGATACTACTGGAAAGAATCACAATTTGATCCAGTATGACAAAATATTGGTAGATGGATCCCCGTCCCCTCATTTATTGCTTGTCGATCTGTAATCACTTGAGTCCTATTGTTGGTCCACTGATACCTTCGTCTCATCGTATAATTAATTAACTCCTTTACTGATTTTTTCCTATCCAATGGGTTATCAGTAGTTGCTGGGTGAGGATACCATTGCTATATTTCAAGTGATAATTAACTGCGAGGAACATAAAAAAGAATTGTTATATTTCAAGTGATAGCTAAATGTAAAAAAAATAAAACAAAATGAGTTATGGAAAATCGACCAGACAAAATGATGCAATCATGAAAGTAAAATTAATTTGATGAGGAGGATATATGTTAACAATGAAAAAACGTCACAAAGAAATTTTAGTACTGATATACGATTGCACTATGGACCATGCCAAGAGGCTTCTATATCTTTATGATAACCCCGATAGAGCTTACTAAAGTTCCTCTTCTAATCCTAGATATATATATATATGGAGAAAAAAATCCCACAGGAAAGTTTTCCCTGTTAAACATGCATTACATCATCCTCCACACTTATCCGCCAACACTTCGACCAATAACTAACTCTCATCCTTCCTGCCTTTACAATTTGATACCCTGCAGCATATGTCCAACTCAACGAGGGACGAACTCTTATATCTCAATTATTACGAAATCTATTAACGAATCGATAATTTATGAACAACCATTATCCAAGGCAACGAAAAGGAATTCGTTAAAGATCGTTTTTGATCAAAGCTTGTTGTATAACTCATTTCTGTCCTTGCTTGTCAGAAAACCCGAGAAAATTTATAACATGTTAAAACAATTGAAGTATGCGTATCACAAATTTGTATCGTAAATATTGTCTTATATAGATCATTTTCCCGATAAGTAATTCATTATACAAAAATTTAAATTATTCTTCCAACGTATTAAATGCTGAATTATTTATGCAGTTTCCGTAACATTGTGATTATCACTTTGATAACCTTTAGTTAGTAACTGGTCTGAAACCTACATTGATGGATATATTGTAACAGTATTTAATTTGATAATCGTACTTATATCCAATGCTACATGTCTAAACTTCTGTTAAACATCACATTTCTTTGTCTGAGAACTAATTTTTCATGTAATGCATTAACTTTGTAAACCACACCCACAATATAAGGAATTTTCAAATCAATCTTTTTGTACAAGCTCCGACGATTGACAGTCTCCTCATTTCCAGTTCCAGTTTATCTTCAGTTATCTCCAATTCAACACGCAATTCTCCCCGCTCCTTCCACCAGTAATGAACTTATCCATAACTGTTTATTATTTTCTGTATCCGTTAATAAACTGTTACCGTCATCAGTAAACTTTTACCAACATCTTACATTCGTGTCAAACAACACGAACTTCAATGTCAGTCTCTTTCAAACCAGATAAAGCATAATTTTGGTGCCTGAAGTGAGGTAATGTCCGGTAGTGTAATTGCAGGTACAAAAATGAGACTCTTCAATGAAATGGAACGAATAGATCTAACATTATTCGATCAAAATGAAATGAATATTGGCCTTCTCGAAACACTTACTAAAAAATGATGGAATATATCCAACAAATCACGGTCCGAATAGAAGAAAGAAGTATCCAGAAATGGTTTTTGTCAATTTTGATCAGGGTGTTATCGATCTGACGTACTGATTACTGTCAAAAATCACTGATCATATTGCACGCTAGCGAATAACAAAAAAATTTCATTCAGGTATTTTGGCTTAGGCTTAGGCAACATATTCAGTGATTTTTGACAGCAACCAACTTGTCAGGTAAATAACACACTGATCAAAAACGGCAAAACCTTTTGATTACAACTCATTGCTTGTGCATGAATGTTTAAATGTTTTCGGTTGTTTGCTATAGCTTGCTGCGGTCAACTTTGGTCTTACAAGTATCTAAATACTTTTTTAAAATCATAAAATCTGACGGGAAGGTGATTTGCTGCTCAAAACGGTTCAGTAACAAAATATGCATTTCCCTTTTAGTATGCACATTCCCCTTTACGCAAAAGAAAAATTTTTGTGGTTTTTTTTTTTGGATTTCCTTGCATAGATGTTTATTTAACAGAAATTGTAATTAACAGTAGCAATTTATATGATTTTTGCTATTAAATTTATTTTTTTATGACGTTATAATGTACATATTTGTAAATTTTTGGCTGAATTCAATTTTTCTGTACTTCAATTTTCAGTTTCTCGAAATGTAAAAAAAAAGATTTATTAAGATTGTCTATAGAATTGGTGGACTAGACTGATTTAAATAATTGTATTGTTTGGCCGGATAGATGAGGGAGAGGAGCGGGGCGGATAGATAGTTCAAAGTTTTGAGAAAACTGCGTTTCAGCTTATTTTTGACCAACATTATATAAAGCAAATATAAAATGTATGAGATTATTCATCGTTCTGATTCAAAATGTGTAAAGAAATTTAAGCAAACGTTTCTTTCAATGGAATTACTCTGATTAATCTCAAAACAACTATTGCTGTAGAAAGATCATTATTAAAATTGTATAAATGTCCACTTCTACCCTTTAATCAAATTTTTTTTGTTGAAATTCAAATTGTATCGCACAATGCTGCAACTTCCATCGGTTTTGGAAGCAATGAAATTGCCAAAAACAAAAATATTTCCGGTATTAAGCATTGAACTCAGTGTTTTGCGAAAAATTTTACGTAAAATATAGTGAAGCTAACACTTCCGGGAACATTTTATCGACCTGTTTTTGTTGCAGAATTGAACCGAATAATTTATAAACCCTTTTTTTTTCTCATTCTACCTTTACGTTATGTCTTTTTCGCTAATTTTCTTCTACCTAAAAAGGTGTAAAAAAAGACAAGAAAATTTTGTTCAAATCTATTTACTACCACTTTTATACATCATTGTTTTCCTTGCAATTTTCAATTGTAGTATTATTATCGCATAGGCCTCATTCAAGCTTTAGATCTCAATTTATTTTTGGACTTCGTTTTATTGTTAATCCCAGTACTTCGCTAGTAGCATGTATCAGTGTGATTAATTTCATACTTCGAAATATGTACCTGAAAATTTCATAGCAACATCGGTCGCTGTTATAAATAAAAAAACAAACATAATGTTTGAATTGTGCTTCTAAAGAAACAATTATGCACTGTTATTACTGGCTTCCAATTCAGTTTTCCAGCATGTGACACCTTAATCGACTTCAGCAGTGTCAGAAAAAACCGCTGAGTCGGCTTCTCTACAACAAGCTGTCATCAGCCAGATATTGTCAGTAATTGAATTGCAACATTTCATGCGTAGTAAGTTGGCAAATTGAGAACTTTTCGCTCCAAATTCATTAGGAAAAGATTAAAATTGAAAGTTTAAAGGATGTCTTTTGAAAAATTGATTGGAACTGAAAACGACCGGTTGTGGTTCATTGCAATTCCTTTTTGCCGTATTTTCAATCCATCAGCAACAGCAAAGGCAATAACGCCACTACTTTGGCAGCAATTAAATATGCAGAGCACCGTATTCCAGTTATATTTTCAACTTCATATTTCTGTATCGTTTCACAGTTTCTTATTTTACATCTCAGCACTGCTTCGCCCATTTTTATACTTTTTTTAAATTAAGTTTATCTTTCCTTTTCCCTTTCTTATTCCTATTGCATAATTTGAAATTCCTTTTTTTTTTCTAAATCGGTCTTATAATTAATTCTGAGTTTCTGAATTATTAGTTCGCACCACAGAATCTCTTAAGGAGTTTTGTGACTGAATGAGTAGCTTGAACTGGGAAGACCAAATTTCAGGATCCAATTAATTCCTCCAAATTATTCATTACGATGCAATCTCAAGTCACATAGGAAGAGGTAAGCACGATTTGTAGCAAGTGAATGATTAACAGTGAGTGACTTATGGGACACAGCGATGACCCATCGTAAGGTGCATCCGTTTAATTAGCTTTGTTGGTCAGAATATTATCTGTGACAGACGAGCTGAACTTCTAGAGCAAGATATTCTTCTTGCAAAGGCGACAAAACAAATGTAAACTTAGATTTCGAGAAAATCGACAAAAAATAGAATGAAATCTTTATTTCAAAACATTCCTACCAATTTATTCTAATACAACAATCCCTTTCAGTTTCAAAATTTAATTACAAATATTATTCCACTCAACATCAAATCTTGTTATAAATCTGGAAGACTCAGCTAATTTTATTTAAATATGTATATCAAGAAAGCAGAGAGGACCGGAACCCCTGAAATCGTCTATATGAATGTTATACTTCTCAAAAGGATGATCTTGTTGAAATGTTAGCTTTCAGTAAACTATTAACGGACCATACATATCCAACTGACTTAACAACATCTATACATTTGATGTAAATAATGTTCAATTTAAATTTAAGCAAGCTTATGCGTCAAAAAATTGCTTAAATGATTCTGCAAATATGTCATCAAAAACATTCCATGGATTATGCGCACATGCACTAAAATTCAGAAAAAAAATTACGGACCAGAAGGAAAAGTATAAGAACAAATTATCAAATGGAAAAAACTTCGCTATCATTCAGTTCATTGCCATGATTGATGATTAACAAATTATTTCGACAAGTTGGCTTTTGTTTGAATTTCAATTCCACTTTAAATTTATGCTTACCAATGCTATTTGATGTTGACTGCAACGGCTGATCTATCTTTGACAAAATTCAAATTCATTTACCTCTAACTGCATAGGATAATTGACATACTTTCTATACAAATGCCAAAAAATTTCAAATTCTAAAATATACGGAAGAAAAATTAATAAAATAAATGTGAGAAATTATATTTTGCCACTGAGAAGGGAAATGCAACTCTATAAGCATTTAGTTAACACAAATTCGAACGCATATGATATGAATATGGAATAGGGAGGAGAATTAAACGTCGAAAGAAAAGTTTTAATAGCATGGAAATAAATTTTAGACATCAGAAATCAGTGGTGAAAAAGTGACTTAAAGGAAAACAAAGAAGTGAATGGGAATATCACAATATCAACAGATTCGTTGGCTATTATTGGATTAACAAAGCACAACCAAACAAATAATTTAAAAATAAAACAAAAAAGAAACACCACAACCATCATTTGAACATATTTCACTGGAAGAATACATTTAAAAATTGTTCGAACGTTTGTAACAGCAAAGAAATGTTAAAAAGACAATTATTTTTGCTATTTTTACTCAGTTATTTATTTCTGCAATTTGGTTACACTCAAATGCAAACTTTTTGTGATTTTTGTTATATTAGTCCTACGATATTAATAGCTAACAGCAGTATTCGGTGATTCACATTGCATGCTTCTTCTATATGATTTATAACTACTTTATAAAGTAGCAATGATCTAAAACATTATCATCTACGAAACATACCAGTACTATCAAAAGTACATTCACTTTCTGCAAAGAGAACATTTTTCCTCACCGATCTATTGACTAAGTCATACTGGTTTCATACTTCGTTATAACTCTTAAGAATGTTCATTTCTACAAAAAATATACAAAAGAAAATTGGCAAATCATTCTTACACAATAGAAATACAAGAAGGAAATTGTTTCGCTCAACATTTAAGCTAATTTCCGGTAGATCTGAAAAATAAGGACCCGTCTCAATGCTGATATTTCCAAAAACTTATTATTGAATGAATTTTGGATAAAATGGAAACAGCTATCAAACACCACCATCAAGTAGTTGGACAACTTATTTTAGCATCATCTGCTTAACAGAATCAGGGAAAATAAAGCTACAAACAGATGACAACAGTGATGATTCACGATCTGAAAACATGCAGACGTTGCGCAGCAGAATTAAAGAAAATCAAAGTTCAACCATTCCGTGATTTAATAAGGAAGAAAACATATCGTATCTCCATTTCTACTACTGTTCTCGCTGCATATATTAATCCAATTCTCTATATCCTCCTAACCTCCATTTCTGATTCATATCATTATGTAAACACGTGCTTAATTGCAATGTGGATTCGTTTGCTTGCAAACACAGGCCTGTTTCCCGATGTTTCAGCATAAGTGTCTGAAATCCTTCCTTTTTAATAATTTTTTAATAACCTTGCCAAATATCTAAAGTGAATAATGAAATTACAGGTTCCTCCTGGAATCCTATTTGTGATAATTCTTGCATTGCTTAAGAAATGCAAGAATTATTACACATAACACTTTAAATCAGCAAAAATTTACAAACTAAATGTTATAGGAATTACTTAGAACTTACTTTCTTCACATATTCAAAGGTCACTTTCGACAGTAGCACCCAGTCAGCACATTTTTCCATGCTAATACCTTTTACTGTAAAGGCTAAGCAAAGTTCATCAGCGCGGATTTCACCTTTTCCAGTGTAAGCCCATAACTATAACAAAACTATAATTACGTTAATATAAACATTTTTTGAGCGTCAGCAGCCAAATCCACAAATAAAATATTTGACGAAACTGTCAAAAGTTAAATCCCCATCTCCTTAATACTTATATTCTTATTTTGTAATGTTAACCACATCTCAAATGATAGTTTAGAATCAGCATTTTATAAACATATCTTGTGAAATAAGATCTTAGCTCAAGAAACTATAATATTTTCTTATTTAAATAGAGAGAATCATAAAGATTTAACACATGAACCTAACGTTCAAAACACGACTAATAATGAACACGGTAATCGTGAGCCAAATGGAAAGATTTACTTATTCATTGCCTTTCAAATGATATCTTGCAAACCTGATTACCACCTTTGCCGTGGCAGGGAAGTATTGCAGGAGAATCACCGGCTGATCGACCTGCTGTATCCAGACATCCCACTACTCCCATATTTTGTATCTGTAACAAAATCTTGCTAGTCACGGTACTGTTTTCAAAAAGAATGACGACATTTGATATATCGGTGATAGCGAAATAGTGACATATGGAACGATATCTATGCAAAGAAATGTCTCCTTCAATCACTTTTATCTTATTTCTGGAAAATACCATTTTTGTAGCAGAATAACTGGTTGATCGATCTTATTTCAAGAAAATATCATTAACTATCTTCTAGAAGAAATCTATCTTATTTCCAGAAAATTTGTCTTATTTCTTGAAAATAGCATTGATGAAGTCAATATTAGTGAAGTCAGTAAAATACCATTAACGAAAAGTAAAAGCATTGAGTAACTGAAAAATTGTGCAAATTTTGACAAAACTGACCGATAATTAAATAAATATGAACGGTTCGCCAAAGTAAAAAGTGAAAAAAGGTCCACAATAAAAAGTACCTGTCCTAAACTAAGAAAGTCGATTGGAATGGGTGATTCCGGATAAATTGTTTCCAGATACCACCGAAAACTTTTACATTGCAAATTTTCGCGCAAAACTTTTCTTTCTGTTAAATCTCCAATATCGACATTTTTGGCAGCTAAAATTGACCGATGATAAACTGACAAAAGCAAAAAATATTTGCAGAATAAGCTTTCTACATTTGAAGTTGGATCCAAGTAAAAACAAAAAAATAAATAAATGAATAAAATATAATAAAATAAAAAGAATGCGTTTTTAACCAATTTATTTGAGCATTCATTTAGTTGACATTCTGAAGAAAAAAAGAACAATATAAATGAAAAAATTAACACGGAGATTTTGCGACCCATTTTAGTTTAGAATTTGAATTCGAAAAGGCAAATCCGAAGTTCATAGCATCACTAAAAGCTCATGAAATCATTAAAAAGATTATCTAATAAAATTTTAACCCTCGGCAAATATTTAGTAATCGAAAAAAATCTAGTAATTATGCAAAACATACCAGGCACCATTTTATAAAATATATCCTTATATTCATCCATCCAAACCTCAGCAGTGCGGGCGGCATTACGATGTATAACATTCGCTGTACCACCGGGAAATGAATACGGAGTATGTTTTCGGAATACATGGCCAACTCGAGAACATGGATGAATCTCCAAACTACCGCCACACATCCATACCTGAAAAAAGAAAACATAAAGACTTTATCCCTCAAATTATACTTTGACTTTAAAGACATTTTTGGAAGCTTCTTGGCAAATAACTTTTCAATCTTGTTGAATTATATGAAAAAGTCAATAATTCCATATTATTATAATTTATTTGGTATCATAAAATGTTTGAAAACAAAAAAAAGAATTTTGAAAAACAATCAAAACCGGTTAAAGTAACCATCAAAAGATGGTCTAAAAATTTGAAATTCATTGAATATAAAAATTACCCTAAATGAAATTTCCAAATTTTCACCACCCCAAACTTCCATTCCTTCATCGTAGGAACCGATATCATAAAAAAATTGGCGATCGATAGCAAACAAACCACCAGCAATTGTAGGCGTCCTAAATTAATTAAAAGTTTAGGTTTGTTAGAATTATAACGTCGTTGATAGCAAAAATTTCACACTTCAAACTGAAAACAAAACAGGAAAAAAGTGATGAAATGATTACTGAAGAGGAACCGAACGGTCGTGATTGCGCCGTTCCATTTCTCGCATTGGTACCTATAAAATAAATGTGTAATAAAATACTGAAATTACAATTATGCAAATAACTTCGAAAAATCTTGAATTTTTGGGATTTTGTTTTATACTTGATTCACTACACCAGCTACAGAAAAAAAATAAGAAAGATTAAGAAATGACACTTACTGGGTACCACCGAAAGTTAAGATGCCAATTGAAACCGCCCCAAGTAATATCAGAAGCAGTTATGTATTCAAAATTTTCATCGGAAATGACATCGATAATTGGTGCCACAACACGTTTTCGATCGACTGATACTCGGTCCAGCAAAGGTTCTAACCATCCTTCCGTTACTTCAACATGCGCATCAAGAAACAACAGAACCTAAAAATTGAAATTCGATAAAATGATGTTAGAAATCTAACAATTAAATAAGAAATACTACAATAACCCTTCACATTCATTGCCACAATAATACTAACTCTTTTGAACTACGCAACTGAAGGATTACAATATCCATCAATAAATTCAACAACATACTAAAAATTATTATTAAAAACTTTCAAGCCTTTGCGGAATATCTGTAAACTATTAAAATAGAGATCTGTTTTTAAGGTTATGTTTTTAAGGTTTTTTTTCGTAAAAACAAGAGCTTCCTTGCTGGAAAGATTCACTTATATGTACCTTTCCTTTTGCTATCTTTGCACCTTGTAAACGCGCTCGGATAAGTCCTGATCGTTCTGGTAGATGAATGAGATGGAAAGGGAGTGAAAATCTTTTGATGTACAGATCAAGAGGACTCCGTAAATATGCTGAAATTTGATAAGTAATCCATGAAATTCAGTAGATCAGCTTTCAGAAATAAGTTTAAACCTTGAAAAAATAAACGGTCTATCCCAATGATACGACCATACCATCATCTGTTTTCGATATTATGAAGGTACAATCATTTCATCCATCCATCCGCTACTACCTAATTTTAGTGATTTCAGTTCTCACCAGTCTAAACAACTAACACTATGAACAGTAAAAGCAAGCAACTAACTTCGGTTTGACAAGTCATCGATAAGAATAACTTCTTTGATTAGATGAAGCGGACTTCGATTTATAACAGAGTGTATTGTACGCAGAAGTGTACTCCATGCTTCGTTATGAAAAACAATTATTATGGATACCGTGGGTAAACTGGTTATATCATATTTTCGTGCAGCTTCGCGACATCTGAATTAGCACAAATCAATTTGTAGATTCGAAATTTCATTGATCACAACCAATTAGAAGACCTAATCAGTCATTAATTATTGCCACAAAGACAGCTGTCGATTAGAAGCTTCCAAACAATTCATTTTCCTGTTACAAATAGAATTAAACTTGTAGTTAGCATTAAAGAATTTCAGCATGAATTCTGATGGTGTCAAGAAGTTTATAACCGTGACGACGTAATCCCTGCCGCTATAAAATGACATCATTAATTTGATATGATAACTAACTTTGATGATCGATAATCAGGAAGTGCCCTGTTGATAGATATCAGATCTGAAGCCATAACATCAAATTGGTTTTCATTAAACTTCTTTTTCCGTTCCTCTTGCTGTGATGGATCAATGATCACTGCACTACCCATTTCACCCGGTCCATTTCTCTCGAATGTTAGACCTTAACAAAAATTTTTCGAAATATTTTCCGGAAATGTTCGTGACATAATTCATGCAAAATGATTCGCAACGAGTTATATATGGAAAGATAAAATGATGTACGATTATTCACTAAATAATTTAGAAAGAAAAGAAAATATTTTGCTATTTTGCTAAGATAATGAACAAATATATTGTCAAGGAAAATAAACAAACTTTTTAGCAATATTTCCAACTCTTCCACAGCTTCACGATCAATAAAATCATTTGATTGTGCCCTAAAGTCATCCTCCGAACGGCGATCACCCCTTAACTTTACCGCAACTCTGAAACAAAATCAAACAAGAAAAGCAAATATTGACAAAATTTTACATAATCGTATCAACGACAGTTGGCTCTCAAATATAGACTATCTGTAAGTATGAATTTTAGTTTTGATATTGAATATGAGAAATTCTCGAAATTGTAAGAAGGATGAATTTGGTAATGTTCAAGAAACTATTATCAAAAGAATCAGTTAGACAGGTTGCCTAACAATATCGATAACAGTTTAAAGTGAAAACAAACACTACGATCATTCAACAAACAGATCGTTTTTGGCTGCTTAAAAAAGTTCATGAATGAAATGGTTGCTTCAAAACAATTTAAAATAGCTTTAATAATGACTGAAAGTTAATAAGTAAGTTGTTAATTAGTAATGCTTCAAGAATAGTGATAAATAAGCTACCTTAGGGAAGAACTGAATAAAAGAAAGAAATAAAATAGGACTTACTTTGAAGCTATTCTGCCACTGCCGGTATCAAGGAAGTAAAATAATATGACGACATCAATCATCATCCATACTAGAGAAGTTAGCACGATCGCACGACATACGTCAACCCGTAACCGCATCTGTTTCAATCTCAACAAAAAAAAAGAAAAAAAAACGAAGAATCAATGATGGCTAAGAAGAATTTTTTGCAGAAAAATAATCTTACTAGAACTGGAAATGCAAAATTCTGGAAATTAAAATTAAAACCAATTTTAAAATTGTGACGCAATGAAATATCGAAGATTCAAGATACAAGGAAAACACACACGTATACATATATACACACATACACACACACGGACACAGACACAGACACAGACACACACACACCTGTCTTACCTCCCCACTTCTAATGATTTGTAAAACTCGACAAATATTTGTCATCTACGATAAGACCGGCGTGATAATTATCATCACCATCATTACTTATTGAAATTGAACAACATGCTTATTCATCAAGAGAATTGTTCATGAGTATTTCATTGACACTGGTGTTATTAATATTCGAACAATGTATAATTAACTGAATGTATAATTACTTATCACCATCATCATCATCATCATCATCATCACTATCATCATCATCATTATCACCATTATCATCATCATCATTATCATCATCATTACCATCATCATCATTATCATCATGTTGTCGTTTCCAATTTACATTTCATCAGATAGATATCGGAATTATGATTATTTATAAATCAATACGCACATATTTCCCTCTAGCAAAATATTAGCATGTAATTAATTAATAGCACAATTTCGAATAATTTGTTCCGTTTAGTTTTAAAATAAACCAAAATCAATTTTTGTAAATATTTCTTTGACACTGATATTATTAATATCCAAACAACATATAATTAATTGAATTAGTTTGTCGAAAATCTTCTTGAACTCTTAATCTATTAATTCTGGTCGATTTTACTTTGAAAGAAAATTGTCACTTCCTTTGACATATTAAAATCATCAATTCCTTTTGTTGATTCCACTTGCTAAAATCTTCAAATTTTATTTCCTTTCTTTACTGAAAAAATTTTTTTTTGCTTTTTTAGGCAAAATAAAAAAAATGAGTAACAGGAATATGTGAGTGACAGTATGAATAGCAAAGAAGAGTAATTTGACATGATGAATATACGAAAGATATGATGAAGTGGAGCAGAGCACAATCCTAAAATGAAACTAATTCATCTTTATTCTAACAACCAACTATCCTAGCTATTTATTACAATTCAGGCTTTTCTCTCATAAAGTTGGCGGTAATCTTTGGTCAACAGCAATGCAAAAGAAAAAGGCAACATATTTGGATCTTTTAAGCAAAAATTACAAAAGCAAATATTGTTTTAAAGAAAGTTCATGGAAATTAAATGCAAAATTTAAGTACTATAATTAGTAGGACCATTAATTAGTGGATGATATTGATGGGAACGAATTTATCATTGTTGGCCATATCGTTGATGCATTTTATTCACAGGTTAAACTTAACTTTATCATCAATGTTTTTAGGAAAAGTGGATGTATAGGAAAACATCAAAGGTTCATTTATTTCATTTCCATTAATTCCGTTTTGAACTGGAAAATTAAGAAGAACGGCAAAAGTTTTTGAACCGCAAAATTTATGAAAGATTAGGAAATGCTGAAGGAAAACACGAAATACCATTGTTTACAACTACGCTTAGCTAAACTTATTGGAGAGTTTGTAATTATGAAAAAAAAGTGTGTCCGCTAATTACGCTATCAAAATTTCAGTGCAAGAGTTGAATAATTAACTAGCTGATTCACAGAGACCTTATATACATACATTTTTTTTTAGACGTTTCTCCTAAAGCATTATCCGGAAGAAATTTTAAAAAAGGATACTAGAATATATTTTCCGATACTGCTGTTATCGTAATGAACTATGAGAATGTATGATATTAATGTTATCAAATGTTAAGGTACAAATTAATCCCTTCCAAGTTTCCCAGCATAGGAATGAGTTAGAATATTCTATTCATCAATTACTGATTATTTTATAAATGAATTCAACAAGATTTGATGAGAGATATTCAATAAGTTGAAATTATTTCAAGAAGTGTTACATATCTTTTTCGGATTAAAAACAGAATATTTTAGCAAAAAGAGTTAAAACTTGGAATGGTATCATTCATTGTATCATTGAAAATAAAAGCAATAAGTGATAAATTTGTTGCTAGACAAATAAGAAAAGTTGGGAAAATCGAACGGAAAATTTAATTCTTGCTATTTATCGTAATTCTAAGTTGAAAAAAAAAAGCACAAATGCACACATACAGAGAGAGAGGGTTGATCAATACCTAAATGACATTAGTTTCACATAACACTAATTATATAACAGTATGACAATGAATAAAACAATTAAAATACTTTGTTTTTCGATGATGGATGTTAGCCTCAGATAAACTTCTTACTCAATTTTTACTCATCACTCAATTTTGAGTAATCATATTGCTAAAATTGTTTAAATTTGAAGATTATAATGCAAAATTGAGATGTAATCGATGGATAAATGGATGAGGGAAAAAGTCATAAAATAAAAAAAAAAATGAAAATAATCACATAAATATGTTGCAATTCCTTTTAAGTATCAAATTAATGCATAGAACGAAAATAAAAAGCGCCAATTACATTGATCATAAAAAGCAATAATACAATATGAAACTGATAAATTGAATTTTTTCATTTGCAGAAAACAGATGTATGATTTATGTAAACATTATGGTGTACTAATCGAAAAAGTCGATAAAACACTGTGAACAAATTTTAACAAATTATCCATAAATTAAAGATGGATACAATTCATACGTATGATATGCTAGGTATTTTAACTCCTTCTATCAAAAATTGAAATTCAAGAAATGATCTAAGCATTTTCTGATAAGTCCTTCAAATGTAATTACATGCTATTAACTTTATTATTGTTCTATACCTGTCATTATTGAAAAAAGTTTTTCTAACCCGAGTATATTAACATAACATCTTTCTCTTCATTATTTCTTTACTACTCTCCCCAAATTATTATTGCACAGTCCTATTAATAAATATAAAATGAAGCACAGCATAGAAATAACCGGTTTGATTTCGAGAAAAATCGAACAGTTACTGAAGAGAAAGAGAACAAAGTTATTTATGGAAAGAAGAATGGTAGGCACACTGTATGAGCTATTGCAAATTTTAAAACAAAAAGTTATCACAAAGAAACATACATTGTACAAGAAGTGTATGAACTAGTCGTGAATAACTGAACAAAATTTTTTGACTTGTAATTAATCATCCGGCATCATCATTTCCAAATGTCTTCTAATGTATGATACGACGTTGAGGGATAAACTTAACTAACTTAAAATTTTGAAATTTAAACAAAAAACCAAAATAGTCTGTAATGTCGAAAAGTGAATCCCTCCACAAAAGAAAAATAAATAAATAGATAAGTAAAGATATCGTCATTGATTTTGCCAAATAAGAAAAAAAAGTGATGGAGAAAAGAATAGTAAACGCTATCTGTAAAATTACCATTTCCAAGAAATTTACCTAATATGATTCCTGAAATTTCGAGACTAAACCTATCCATGCATGTATCCATAAAAGTACAGAATAAATAACAACAGGCATATTATTTCCATCTATTGAAAAGGCTATTCATAAATGAAGTCATTCCATCCACTGAATTGAAGATTAAAAAAATTGAAAATCTGGAAGTAGAAAGAATTGGAAATTTTATCCTATTCCTTTCGAATCAAACTGAAACGATTAAATGAAAAGATCGAATGGTCGAATATGGTAATTTCGCATCTATGCCAAATCAAAAAGAATGTAGCAAAAATTCTTGGAGACCTTTTTTCTTCAAATCTTCTGAGACTAGACCAAGTATGAGTGTTGAAAATCATTCATCTGTACAATACAAAAAATCACTTTAAACTATAAAACAGTCTCGACAGTTACATGTATAGCTGTTACTTAATATATAATGAGAATAAAATAGTGTATTTTCTGCAAGCAATATATTATCGACACAAAAGCAATTCTCATAACTTGTTGAAATTAGATCCATGTCAATTTCATTTCTTTTTAATGATTCCTTGTAGTTATCGCATTTAATAAGTAAAATAAAGAAACTAACCAGAACAAAAAAGGAACGCAATAAAATGCGAAATAAGACTTTTAAAGTAGTTTTATAACTATTGTTCCCTACTGAATTGTACATATTGATTATACTGACAGGACATCATACAACCTTAACCTTCTCTATTCATTTCTATATCACAGAGAAATTATTGCTCCGCATTTATAATTCTCATAGAGAAGACAGAGAGAGAAAATGAATCAACATGTTAATTCGTACTAAGAGCAAATGTATGTTAAGCATATCTCATCTGAATTGTATGTAAACAAAGAATTGGTTACTGTAATCATTAAGTTTGCAAAATTTCGCCACGTACTACCAAAAATTAAATCCTCTGAAATCTTCGAAATTTTTTAAAACTAACCTCAGCAGTGAAAAGAATATTTCAGTCAATTGGATTATTAAATATACTCCAAAAAAAAGGAAATCTGAAAAAAAGATCTAAAATTTATGCTTCAAATTAAAGCTTAATTTTTAGAACCAAAAATACGAAGAAAGTGTAAAATCAATGTCAAATATATGCTAATAGGACGATGAACAGTTGCATGTATAGAGGAATTATCATTGATTAACATTGAGACATAACCTTGTTCAATTATTATTTCATCAACATATCACCATCCACGATATTTGACAATACTAGGCATATATCACTGCGTACATTGAGCATATCCTTGTTCAACGATCATTTGACCAACATTATTACCATCCGCGAAAATCTTTACCATCGCAAACGGTACCACAGTACAACCTTGATCTCCAAATAGCTCCCAAGCACTAACTGGTTCCACTTCTATATGTTTTGCACCAGTTAATAGACTGCAGACAGCTGCTTGACCCTCACGACTCCAAACTTCATCATCTTTTGGCTTAATTCCTGCTATCTAAAAGGATTCAGAAATGAATGTTTATATCGCATTTTGCTATATAAAAAACAGTATATATCTTCTTTTTTGAATTCCATATACCTCATAAAACCTTTTATTTTCTTAAAATGTGATAACATGTCAAGTTGGGACAACATAACTATAAGTTAAGAGTGCTTAATTTCATAAACCAAAAATTCGATTACTCAAATAGAAAATCAGGAAACATACTAACCTTACATTTCGCCATCAAAATTTTTCGTAATCCATTTGGAGTTCTGAGATGACGTATATTTGATTTCCGGACAATGCCAAATAAACCAATGTCAACGGCATAGACACGGAAACAATCAGCATCAATACAGCTTGGACCAAGCAGTTGTACGCGTTCCCAATTTGAGTCTGGGCGCAATTTTGCAGCATAGAAACGTCCTGATATTAATTCGCTGAAGGGTGGTGGTGATGGTTGGGCCAAGGAATCTCGCTTTACTGCATTAGTTATGTAGTCCGGGATTGGATCCTGAAATTAGAACAGAACTTTGTTTACTTCTATGAGAATTTCAGATAGAGATTAACAGTGGAATTACAATTTACGACCGAAAAAGCCAACATGCTTTTACAAATATATGAAGTTAGTAAATGATTGTGCAGTGATTGCTTACAACTGTAGTTCCAGAGTGCTACATAGAGAAACGTACAAATGAGCATTGTCTTATACTGATGTTATCGGCATCGAATACAGTCAAAATATGAGCAGCAAAGCGTTTCTTCGGCATATCGCTTAACTCCATGGCAACTAATTCCACTTCTCCGGTGGTCGCTGGATATGGCGGCGATGCTGGTATTACTTTTATCACATTCCTGCAATTCCGACTAGGAAATTTCATTTTAGAGGAGCGACCATATTTAATACGTATTATCTTGCACCGCAAATCTATCATTTTATTATAAATACAAAAGCATTTATCTTCCCTTTTATTATTTGAACAAAATATATTGCATAAAAAACATGTATTCCACTTTGTTGATATGCATTTACAAATGCATCAATTTTTTGAATTTTATTTTAATAAATTTTCCGTTTGAAAACTTCGTTCAGTGTTGCATATAACAAATACTTTCCATATTTTGATGTGCGTAAGAAATTAAAACCTGAAAGACCTTACTTACATATCACACAATCTCGTATTTTTTGAAAACGATGAAGAATAACATGCTGACGTATTATTTCTCAAAAAATTACTGAGTGCGAATAAATATGAGGACAAAAGCAAGTGATGTTCTTTGCTTAATTACAATCAAAATATTATGAAATTTACGGGTCGTCAGAATAACTTTTGAAAATTTCCTGAATTCATTGAAGAAATTTACTGTTCATGTTCTTTCCGGTCGTTGATCCATATAGTTGAGCTTTGAACACTGTATTTTACTAAACCATTTTCGATATACGCGGATATGAATCGTAGCTAAAAAGCTGAACGCACGCGAGGTTAGAACATAAAATGCTGTGGACATCGTTTTCTCTTATATTACTTTTATTTACTGATATCTTTTCAAAGCAGGAAGACATCATCAAAGTTTTTAATGGCACCAAGCGCACTGTCTAGAACAAACACACTTAAAATACGTTTTTCAGCCTAACGTATTATTACTCAATTTTGAAATTTCAAGTAAATAAAATTATGTGATAGGAGGAAAATGCCATTTCGGTAACTTAAAATCCCAAACAAACCAAAAAATTTACTGCTTCATATGTTAGCTTGCAATAAACTATTTAATTCAGTTATTTCGGAGATATAATCTCTGATGAAATTATTGAATGAATAGTAGTAATAAATAAGCTGTACATATTGGTCTTATAATTAATGCTAGTCAACAATTTCATCTAATTTGTTTACGAATTTTACAACTCAATTTAGTTTCAAAAACAAGCTATACCGGTAACGGAAGCTGAGTATGGCAAGCAGTTCGCAAAATACACAGCGATGGAGCATTATCGTACTTTCTGTCCAAAGTAATAATGAACGCATAAATGGGATATATTCTTGGGAGCGCATATTCTGCACGAAGACGTCGAACTGTTGCACCGTTCACATGCACCACTCGGCCGTTATCCAATAATGTGAAATATTCAGGAATCTATTCAAAAGAAAAAAAACAGTTCCATCACGAACTGTTCATATTCAGTGATAATGATGAAATTATTTTCTTTTTCAGTTTTAATCAATAAAATCTTGAATGAATTTCTCCACTGTGGAATTTATCGTTAAAAAAATAAAAAAAGGAAATTTAATTTCCTTTCAGGAAATTAAAAAAAATAAAAGACTTGCAGGTATCAGGAAATTTAATTTCCTAGTAGTTATAAACTTCGATTATAACGAGATGTATCAGCGAAGGGACAGTTTTCTAGCTTTTACTCACTTTTAGCAGAGCTCGATACCAATGTCCATCCGATTCACGAACTGCATAGACACCACCAACTTCGGGTTCTGTCACTGGTTCCCCGGCGGATTGCCCTTCATAGTGCGAATCCATTGTCGATTGCAGCAGTTCGAAATTATTTCTTGTACCGGCCAACTGTACATAGACATCGGCCGAGTCGTTATCACATTTCATCACAATAACACTAACTGTTGAAGGACAAATGATCGGTTCGAATGATAATATAGATTTCATCTGAAACTAATCCAAAAAAAAAAAACTCCAGACCATAAGTTATTATTATCATTGCTATATACTACTACTACCACTAACAATCCATACGCTATCATCATTACTACGACAATCAGAAAGTAAATTTTCAATCATACTGATATGGATGCAAAACACCTTAAGCGCATAATTTGAACTTGATGTTATCATCACATAGTATTCAACTGTTCAGGCTTTGCTGGTCAAAATACACGCCTTCACTAAGCAACGAGTCATTTCCTGACTAACCTGAAGCTTTCGAAATAAGTGTTTCACCATTCTGTTGTCTAATCTTTTGTAGTCCTACTTTAGTGGTAGACGAATACATTAAGAAACATCTTATCACAACTGGTAAAACATGAGAATTGGAAAAGACTGATTAAATATATGATGCAAAGATCGATTTCTCTGAGAAGAAACATTACCAAAATTTTATTTAACAAAAGATGCCACCTGCTGAGCCAGTTCTCGATCAGTAAGCCTAATTCGAGTTGTTTCCTTTGATTCAGGCGATGCAAGTCCCTTCGTTATGCCTAGAAGAGAAAGATAAACGTAATATCAGCGAGAATTTTCTTTATGACGAGGTAATAAAAATATATTTTAAGATTTCTATTATTTCACCATGCAAAAAAAAGATACCTTTTATCAAAAAAACTTCACAAATACGAAAATCCAAATTTTATACATCAATGCTCTACAGTTGACTGCTATTATTGGTAAAAAGACGTAAAAAAACGTTTAGAAAAAAATGCAAAAACAGTTTAAAGAGGTAATAAATCATACCAACTGCATTATAAAATCATCACAAATTATTCTCAGAACCAGGTAAGGCAATTTAACAAAACCCATTTGTTGATTATGATGAACTATTCTGCCTAAGAGGCTGACAATACTAATCATCAAACCTTCAACTTAACTCAGTCGATCACTGTTATTAAAACAAAATTACTGAATAAACATTTTGAATGAAATTTTTCTGTTCTTGCAAACTACATTATATTATGCAGTGCAAACCACAACATACGACTGATGAATTTGTACATGTACTAACAGTGTAAGAAATTTAATGAGAAAATAAAATAAGACAAAATTGAATTGGAAAGTGGAAAGTGAAAAAAGAAGAGACAATAGTTTGATTTGAATAAAAAGGAAAACAAAAATATGTAAATTCTTATTCTTTTTTCCTTGAATTTCACGAAACAATAACTATTTATATATTACATACATAAATGTACCGCAATGATTTACCTATTATCCTGGAAAAGAATTAAACTTGAAAGCTTCTAATTAATTCTAATCCTCCCTCCTGCTTTCTTTTTCTTCAAAAAAAAAGGAAAACTGGAAGAATATGCCCTGTAAAATAGGGCATATACGATTCAAGGAAAAGTGAATACAATTACTAGCATCTTACTGCAACTGATCATATAGTTTTTATCTTTCATAATAAGCACAATTATGGATTTATTGATAGGCTTAGAGTAGAAAATGAGCTAAATCACATTACCAAATTTATTGACATGCAAAACAGGACAGAATCTCTGGAAAGTTTCATTAAATAAAGGTACATTTAAATGAAAGCAAATCTATTTTCTTACAAAACCTTTTTAGAGTTTTTTTTTCTTTCTTTTTGTTGAAGTATAGCATTAAAGCAATGGAAGTAGAAATGAGAGTTATATAAGTTGTTCCAATTATTGGAAGCAGAGATAAATAATATGAAATGCATTATTCTAGATTTAATTTAGCGTAGATTGTCAACAAATAAAAAAGCCACCTAAAAAAAGGAAATACAAACTTACTTAACGAATTACATGGCGGTTCAATAATAAGTGGTGGTGCATTGCGCTGGCGTGTATAAACCATTGCAATTGGACCACGGTTAACGACTTCAAATTCCTCCGCGACTCGTATGTGATCAAGCCAGTTGTCTGGAAGCAGTGGTCCTAAGCCCCGCATTTCATAGCTGCAAAAATCATACAGTTAAAAAGGTTTGTAATTGCGACATTTGCATCGTATTATTATTAATAAACGCTAATATTACGCTAATATTGCATCCTGTATATTTTGAAAATATTCTAAAAATCTCAGTTGCAAAAACAATGGTTTTTAAGACACATTATCCATCATGAGTGGGAAGATTTAATGAACTGCAAATTATAAAAGCAGAATGTTAAAAATAAATCTTCAACGGAATACCATAAGTCTAGGACTTATAATAAGCAATAGGGTAGATTGAAGAAGGGATATTACTACTATCTCTCTGATAAATCAAAGAACATGTTAAGATATAATAAGAGAACATGTTTATCGTTTCTTTACAAGTGAAAAAAAGTAAGGAATTAAAAAAGAGTTTGCTGATTTTTAAAATGCATCACATTTTTCAAACAAATACAAAATCGAAATTGAGCAACCTTTCCTTAT